>NW_027509256.1:232325-307325 GCF_048541705.1 Temnothorax americanus
GTCGCGAGTTCGGGCGCGATCTTTCAAAACGAGCATCCCTCTCTCTTCAGGTTGCGCGCACACACACACACACACGCACGCACTAACTGCGACGACGTACGTGCAGTCTGATCGTTATCTTCTTACCGCGAAAGTCGATCAGCCGATCGTTCTGATCCACGACTCGCACCGTGATATCGGTGACGTTTCGCGCGACGATCGGGAGGTAAATGATCTGCGTCGGAGTCTCCGACAGTTCGGCGCGAATTCGTGGATCGCGTGCACCAAGTGTCCGTTGCTGTACGCTCCCGCGGTGATGTTGCATTCGATGCGAATCACGTTAACACTCATGACGTCAACGGGTCTGTCGGAAAAGTACCATTTGTTCGGTTTTAGAATGCGATTGCGCGAGAAACCCAAAAGGGAACCGATGCTGTTGGGTTTTGTAAAATTCACTCTGTAGGCGCACTTTATCTCGCTCCTCATGGTATTCTCGTTGGCGCGAAGAGCGAGTATCGTTCCATCACCACCGTCTTCGTTCTTGCCGTCGTCCTCGTATATGCCGTAACTACCGTCACTGTCGTCATCGTCGTCGTCGTCGTCCTTCTCCGTTCGGTTTTTTTCTCCTACCCGTTTGGCGCCAACGGTCTGCGTTTCTTTTTCTCCTTTATCCTTCATTTTTTCTCTCTCACGTTCGCGATGAAGAAGAACGGCGCGCAAATATCTGCTCACGGCTCGCAGCTCGTACGACCCTTCCGGAACGACGATCCTCCGGTCGTCCTCGCCGAAGTAGAATCGATTATTCGCGGACGTAACGTTTGGTATCGAATTGTACGTCTCGAAAGTCGTTAAACCTAGCTCATATTTGCCGTCGCTCAGGTCCAAAGCGGGAAAGTGACTCGCCGTGAGAACGCTGCTGGTTCCAGATAACGTGAGCGTCAGCGACATCGCGGGAGAACGTCGATCGTTCGCCACTCCCCCAATCGATCTCGCGAAGAAATCGCAGGCACAGCTGTCCGCAGATTCTCTGATCGAACGTCTGAAACGTTCGATGATTGTAGGTTACTATTGCGCTATCGCCATCACCTAGATATCGCGCGAGATCCCTCGACGGACGAAGATTTCCGAACGCGTCGAAGTAGATCGCCGCGTTTCCCCTTTTCGCGTAAGCGACCCAATGCGTGCCGGGACCCGCCGCGTCGTCGAGATTCACGATGCCGCACTCCGCGTGTCGCACTCTCGTCGGCAAAGCGTCGCGCATAAACACTCCACGGAAGAACGGTATGCGCAGGCGACGCGCCGCTCGATCAAGCTGCTCGTTCGTCGTGACGCCGTACGGCGGCAGGCGCGCTAACGTCGTTCTCTCTTTCCGCGAAATTTTTTTTTTTTTTGGACTTTTTTCACGTTACTTCCGCGCTTCTTATAGGGCGCGAGGTACAACCCGCGACCCTCCATCGCGCGATTGTGTCGCTGCAATTCGTCGAGTTGCCGTTGCGCCGCTTTGCCGGCGCTCACCGCTTTGGCCACACCTGCCGCGCCACCGATCAAGGAACCGAGCGCGCCCAACATCGGTAGAAAAGGCAAGAAGCCGCCGCGTTTCGCCGTCGGAAGTATCCTCCGTCTCCTCTTCCCGCTCTTCCTCGCGTTTCTCCTCGATCCCGTTCCTTTCGTCTTTTTCCATTTTTGTTTTTCAATACCCATGCCCAGTTTCGTCTTCGCCTTCATAGCCGCCCATACGGCCGCCGCGGCGAGTCTCTCACCGACCATGAAGTCCTTCGCGGTGACGCGCTCGCGCGCCCTCTCGGCGAGCAATCGATCGGCGATGTGTCGTTCGGCGAGCTCGCCGCTTCGGGAGTACGCGACGTCGTGCTCTCGACACGCCGCGTCCAACGGATTTATACCTTTTTCACCGCGCACTAGTCTTTTCGCCAGACGCGTACCGGGTCCGCAGAACTGATAGCCGGGTACGTGCAGCTCGAAGGGAAGAGCGTTTATCGCGCGATCGAGCAGACCGGCGCCGCACGCGTGCCGCATTCGATCGCGGTTGTTGGGAGGGCTTTCTTTTTACTGTAAAAATGTTAGTTTTTTCTCTTCTTATCCAGGTGAGTCGACGACTCACCGTTCGGGGTAAGCGCGCGGTTGCACTCGTAGCAGTCCTTAATAAGCGGCGGTGGTCCGTCTATGTGCGTTCGCTGCCACGGACGATCTTAGTGTTTCATGCACGGGCGATATCTCTGCGCCTCGGGATCCGCTTTTATGTGTTACGGTAAACGGTAACACAACAGATGCACGAATTTCTCAAAATTACGCAACAGAACGATCTTCGGAACGAATTCCAACTTTTCGGCCGTTATTTACGCCAATAAGAATAACGATGACCGGGGAGAAAAGGGAGTCGCGTCCGGCACGGTTGAGTTCGGCAACCGCGACGACGACGACGATGACGAGCTCCACGCCGATCCGTACCGAATCGGTCCAGTTTTTACCCAGAGAACGCGAAATCGTTTCAGAAACGACGACTCCACCTCCCGCGCTAGAGACGTCCGTTAGAGAGTCTCTCAGCACGGTGGAAGGTCGCGACTTTCTGCACAGCCAACTAGGACCGTTAGGCCGGGAATACGTGGGCGCTCTTCTGAGCGGTGAGAGAAAAAAGGACATCGACAACGTCTACGGAATGTATCTCGGCGAGAACGGCACGATGCTGGGCAACAAGCGATTCGACGTTGCCGCGGACGATTCCGTGATCGTCGACGGTGTGCGGTACAAGGGCATGCGCGGCTTGTACGAGTTGATCTTCATGCGAGCTCCCGACGCTAAGGCCTATACGGACAAAGACAAACGAACGTACAGGAGTATACTTTTCGCTACCAGCGCTCACAATCGCGATCGCGGCGCCGGCAAGAACGTCATGGGCAACAAGGGACACAAGTACAAAAATATAATAGCGCCGCTAATACTTCCGTCTCGCAAAGTCGGGACTACAAAGGGCGCCGGCTTACCGTCGGCCATGCGACTGACCGACAACGCGATCGATTACGTTCATTGGGACGATCCCAACGAGCTGGTCGATCGACTTCGGCTGCTGGACGCTTCTCGTCGGGCCGGCAACGACGCTCACGACAACGAAATTTTGTCGATAATCGAGGAACTCCGCGAGGCCGGTCTCGTCATAAATTGATCGGTCGCGCAGATCGCGACGGCAGTACGAATCGCGGCGCGCTCCCGGCGCCTCCTCGCGCGCGATGTCCGTGAACAAATTTGGCATGTCTCTGACGAATCGGAGCAACGGTGACGGTGCGTCCACGGTGAGATTGCGCTCCTCGATCGAATCTCTGCGCAATTACACGCGCAAAAACGCGCTCTTCGTGAGCGAGGATTCCTACGACGCGAGGGAGCGCAAGATACGGCGGGTAGCCGCGCCGGAGGACAGCGACGATGCGACGAACAAGACCTACGTCGATGTCTGGATTGCGTATGCCAAGTTCGTTGTGATGAAAGATGTCAAAGGTGAAATAGCGACGCTGAGGAACGACGCGCTCAGTTTGAACGAGGATTCCTACGACGCGAAGGAGCGCAAAATACCGCGGGTAATCGATCCACAGATCGAGACCGACGCGACGAACAAGAGATACGTCGATTTGGTGATCTATCAGCTGCAGAACAGCGCGCTCCGTTTGAATCAGGATTCCTACGACGCGAGGGGGCGCAAGATACGACGCGTGGCCGCGCCGGAGAACGGCACCGACGCGGCGAACAGGAGCTACGTGGAAGGCGCGATCGAACGACTGAGGGGCGTGGTGAACGAGGAAATCAAGAAGAGCTCCGCCGATCAGAATTTCACAGGCGTCATTGTGACGAACGCGACCCAAGGTCTGAGAGACGACATTGTGACGTTGCGAAACGACGCGTCGGAGCGCAGGATACGGCGAATTGCCGCGCCGGAGGACGACGGCGACGCGACGAACAGGAGCTTCGTCGAGGGAGCAATCGCCGAAGCCAAGAAGAACTCGAGAGACCTGATAAGAGAATTTAGAAGCCAGTTCCTCGATGTAAAAAAGATTGTGGAAAAGCACGACGAGAAGATCGCCAAATTCAGGGTATTTTGAACCTTTTTCAACAATGAACGCGGAGAAACAAAGACTCGTGGAGGAACTGCACGCGCCGGCGAGGAAGAACTTTCCCCGTCGCCGCGTCGTGGTGCGCGGTTACGACGATCTGTGGCAACCCGACGTGGTCGAGGTGCGTCCCTATTCGCGCCAAAACGCGGGTAACAATTAAATTTTGACGGTCATCGACGTGCTGAGCAAGTACGCCTGGGCGTTTTCGCTCAAGACCAAGAGCGGAAAGGAGGTCGCGACGGCTCTGCGAAAGATCTTTCGCGAGGACGCGCGATGCCCTGAGAATCTGCAGACGGACAAGGGAAAGGAATTCTATAACGCCGATGTGCGCGAGATCCTCGACGCGCGCAAGGTGAATCACTACTCCACGTATTTGGTGATGAAAGCGTCGGTGGTGGAGAGATTCAATCGCACGTTGAAGAACGACATGTGGAAGCTTTTCACGCTTCAGGGATCGTACAGATGGATCGACTCGCTGCCAAGCCTCCTATCGAATTACAATCGTCGCAGACACAGAACGAACGGAATTCGTCCGGCGGACGTGACGTCCACCGTCGCCGAAAGGCTTCTGCGCACGGTGTACAGTCGCGCGAAGATCGCCGCGCCGGCGAGGTTTCGAGTCGACGACCCGGTGCGCGTGAGCAAATTCAAAACGATCTTCGAAAAGGGCTACACACCCAATTGGACCACCGAGATCTTTCGCATAGCCAGAGTGCAAAGGACCAATCCCGTTACGTATCTGTTGAAGGACATTTGCGGGGAAGCGATAGCCGGAGGGTTCTACGAACACGAGTTGCTGCGCGTCTCCGATCCCGACGTTTATCTCGTGGAAAAGATCCTGCGTAAGCGCGGTAATCAGGTGTACGTGAAATGGCTGGGAATGGACAGTTCGCATAATTCGTGGATAGATAAGGCATTTGTATTATAACAAAAAAATAATTAGACACACAACGTGTACTTTATTAAGGTAGTTCAATGAAGAAAGGCTGAGGTCAAAACAATGTTTACAATTTTTTATTTATATATGATTATAAAAGAATAGAATAACGCATCGCAAAGCTTTATAACAACGTAAAAAAAGACCATTAATAAGTAATTTTTTAGGTTGTAAAATAATATTTTGCCTAAAACAGATTAAAATAAAGTGTGTGTTAACGCGTCGCTTGACTAGTTTTCAACATTAATTAAAAACTGTACGGTGGATCGTGTTCACCTTCAACTATAGGCTTTCTCATTGTGTCTTCTCTTCATCGATATATATTGTTTGAACATTCTTGGCAAAAGATTTTTTCGCAGACTTGTGTTATTCATAGGAAAATACCTCTTTTTTCCTATTAGACCAATGTTAAAATCATTAAAATCACTTAATTTGAAAGTGAATTATCTTTTTTCTGGGCTTAAGCGATTTATGAAAGTTCCTTCTTTCGATATAAAACATATCATTTTTTGGCAAAAAATTGTTTCATCATAGAACTACCTTAATAAAAAAAATGTACACATTCATCGGAATTGATTTTTACTATACGATAAAACCATTTTACGATAAATGGGATTGAGAGAACATGCGTATGAGAAGACGCGAGTAAGATTGAGAGAAAGAAAACGTAGGTGGGATAGAGCACATGGAAATAGGAAAAAAATTGACATCGACGCTCATTTTCTATAATATATTTTGTATATATTTATTTTATAAAATAATTTTTTATGAAAATATAAAAAATATTATAAAAAGTATTATAAATAGTAAGGTTTATTTTGATTTCAATCTTCAGGCTCCTCCTCATAGAGCTGGAGCCCGAAGAGACGCGTCAGGTCAAAAACATCCGCCACGTGGTAAATGGCCGCGATGTCTCGGCGGTACGACGTATCATACCACAAATAATCGACGTCTTTTCGTCGCCACCGCCTCTCCGCTTGTGTCCACGCTTGTAGGTCTTTATTAACGTAGCCCTTTACACTGATTTGAGTTGAAATAACATGCTGAAAACACACATGATTAAATACTGTATATACTTTTAAAAATTATGTATGCTATTAATAATAATGAACATACTAACCTCCGGCGGGCAAAAGACCAGAGATGTTTTCCCATGTAACTGCATCTCCCACTGTATCGTATCATAAATGTGTAACATCCCCGTGCCCGGAACGTCTATTACCCACTAAAAATTAATTTTATAAAAAATAATTTATTAAAAATAATTTTATAAACATTTTTATATCACACACCTTTGGTAGGAGCGTAGCATCTATTGTTTCGTCATATCGGAATATCTATAAAAAAACATGTTAAGCATGAGTTACTAAAAGATAATTAAATAATTCTTTCTCCTAATTGTATATTAAACATGAGTCATTCATGTATACGATAATTACAAATTTCTTTTTTCCCTACTTATATAATATATTTTAAAAAAATATTACTTAAACGACTCACTGTCGACGTGCCGAAATGCACGTGTATTTCGGCTGGATTCTCATTAGCACCTTCCTCCTATAAAAACAAAAAAATTATATAAAATATTTAAAACATCACACGCGCACAAATCACGTACCTCAAATCTAGTAAAATTTTTATAATCGTCAAACGTCCTTTCAAATAACGTCTTCTCATGTACATCATGCTGTAAAAAAAATTAAACGAAATATATTATTTAAAAAACACACACAAATAACGTACCTCTGGAATGAAATTTATATACGTCGCCGGAATAGGCTCGCGAACGTCGTCAGGCTATAACAAATTATTTAATAATTTATTGGATATACTAAATCGTATACCTTATATAATATGTACTCACCTTCATGTGCACAGGCACCTCAAATGTTATATCGTCAAATAGGTATCTCATTTGCAAAGATTCCTCGTATGGAGTGAACGTAACGTTCATCCCCATTTGCAGAGGTACCTCTGCAATCTTCAATTTGTCAACTTTTATGTATTAAAAATAAAAATATATTACACAAAATTATTACGCAGAATTTTTTATTATTGCGCAACACAAAACACACACCGTCACACGGATACGTTATTTGCAAACGCATCTTGGCACTGTCACTGTTCAAATGTATTTTGTTTTTTTTTTAAAAAGACTTTGCGTCGCTGTCTCAAAAGACTGTGGATTGACTACACCCAAGTCTAGCCGGGAGTTCTTTATATATCGAGACGGTGCAACAAAAGGAGGATATTGCGGTAAACAAAATATACTAAGAATAGCATTTTGCATAGAGGAAAAAATGCGTTTTATCAAACCGACTCATACGCCGGAATCGTCGACGCTTTTTTTCCCAGCGCGAGTAAGCGAACGCGCGTGAGATTGGGTGGGATAGGGAGCGATAAATGGAATTTAATCACGATATCGGTGACAGAAGCGTATATCTTTTTTTACATATTACAATTTTATATTTTTACCGCGACTTCCTCCTCCCCGATATTCTACGCGTCTTTGAGGAATCGCCCACGAATAAAGAAAAAAAGTATGAAATAACATATATATTTGTCTCAAGATACACATGCGTGTATCTATATGTTTATTTATCCAATTTATAAAAAAAAAACTTGTGCGTAATATTTTTTTCAAGCACGGTGCCTTTCGCGTTTTCGAGAAATCGCGCGGGTTCGATGTACGTCGAGTTCGTCACAGCGCCGGTCAGTACGCGGCGTCGGAACGCCGTATCGATCTCGAACCACGAAAATCCTTCGCCGCCTCCGCCGTCCAAACCGGCACCCAAGGCGCGTTCGAATCGTCGACGCAGATCCTCCCTCGAACCTTCCAATCGCGCTATTGCGCCGCTCTGATAACGGCTCCCGTGTTTCCTTGCCTCCTGGAGCGTTTGACTCGACACTCCTCCCGCAGGAGTCGGAGACACTCGTCGCATCGCCGTGTCCACGCGCGGTACCCGTCCGCGTCGAGCAACTCATCGCACTCGTTCCACATCGCATCCAGAAGGGTTCGCCCTCGGGAACGTTAAATCTCACTCGAACAAAGAGACGACGAGACCTGTAGGTTTGAATCCTACGTATCACCTCTTCTCCGTACAACGTCTTACAATAAAGATAATACTCGACGGGTAGGCAGCGCATATAATCGTTCGCCCTAGCGGAGTTTGCCACCGTCGTCTCTATCCACTCTCGCTCGCAAATACTTCGCGCTCTAATTTCCCTTCGCAGATGATGGGTAGCCAGATTCCATCGCGCGTCTTTTCTCACCACCGACGCGCGCGCGTTTGACGACGACGCATCGACCCTCGCCGATTCGTCGTCCGATTCGGACGAAAACTTTGGCATGGGCTCGCGACAGAACAGGTCGACGTCCGATTCCGCGGACGAGTGATCGCGGCGATCGTTCATTTCTCAAATACGTGTCGCTGATGCTACCATTGCACCATTAACATGTCGAAATCTAAATACACATCTCCATCTACAGTCCGCCAAAAAAATGTTTCGGCGTAATTATGAGGATCGAGAAAACCCCGTTGAGATCGGAGATCGGCGATTCCGATTTCGCGACGAATCAGATATCTCGTTAAGTCGACGCGCCGCGGACCCCCGTTCCTCGGGGACGGATCCTCGTTCCTCACAAACGGTTCGCTGATTTTCACGATCGGTTTCCTGATTTCTGGATCGAACGTTGGTTTACAAAGTTCCGCGTACTCGTCGCTCATACCGCATTAAAAAACAACTTATTCCCGTTCCGATCGGTTCGCACCACTCTCTCACGATACATTTGTCAATCCGCGTCACCGTATGCCGCGCCGTCGCGAGCAAAACTCATTTTATGCGCGTTCGTTATCTCAACATTGGTTTTCCATACCCAGATAAACTCTTTCCCCGGAAAAACGACAACCGCTCGCCGCGTCGTTCGAGAAAAACAAAAGGAGGATGTGACAACAGCGACCTTGAACGAATTCGGACGCGCGATAAAAAATTATTCGCGAAACGTACGGTTCGGGTGAACGAAGAGAGCGGTATCGTCTCTCTCTGTCTCTCTCGATACAACGAGGCTGGTCGGAAAACCGCGTCCGGCCTGTTGAGACGAAGAAGCGCGCGATCGACGCTCCCCCTCGCGGGAGGACGACTCGCGATTTTCGCTGTTTGGGGGTGCCGGAAAACCACGTCCGGCCCGTTAGGACAGAGAAAAGCGGGCGACGCGACAGTACGCGCCTCGCCGCGATCGACGACGATCCCTCCTCGCGCACCGTCAATAACGCGGTACCCCCCTTTCCCCCGACCCCCTCCAGAATACCCGGGGCCAGAAGTGACCCCCACTCCATGTCCCTTCCACCAGCTGTTCCTCCCGGACCCCTTTCGCCCATCTCTTATGGCGTTCCCCCCGCGGGGAACGCGCCCACCCGACCCCCCGAACTTCTACCTGGGGTAGAAATATATATACTCTAGCTACTTATGAATAGACGGAAAATACGCATCGAGGAAAATAATTAATGCATTTTATTGCGTCGAGGAAAATATACGAATCGACGGAAAATACGCATCGAGAAAAATAATTAATGCATTTGTTTTAATCAAACCGACTCATCCGCCGGAATCGTTGACGCAATTTTTCCTTATTGGGCCGACTCATCCGCAGGGATCTTTGACGCATTTTTTTTTCACGCCCGAAACCCCCCGCCGAGCCGCCACCTATCCGCGTCGTCGCGTAAACGTTCGCATTCAGATTCCGCTCAAACCGCAACGCGCCGTCATCGCGGTTACACCGTCTCACTCTCGCTCTCGACGATGCGGCTCGCGCGCATAATCGCGTTAACCGCGTGTTTTATCGCCGCGGGGTGCATCAATTCCACAATTACGGACGAAAATTACGCGTTCACGTTCGACTACCTGCAGAAATACGGATATCTGTCCAAAGACGTGGACGCGGTTCCGGCTCAAAGACGAAACGACGTTCTTTGTAAAGCCTTCAAGGATCTTCAGAATTACTACGAATTACCCGGTGACGGAACGCCCAACAACAAAACGCTGCAATTTATGAGAAAACCGCGATGCGGTTTCCGAGATATCCTGAAACACGGAACGAAAACGAGCTTGTCCAAATGGCCGAAGACGCACCTGACGTGGCATTTTCACTTAGCCGACGGGACCGAACTGAGCACGGCGTAAGCCGCGTTCGATCTGTGGTCGCAGCATTCGGCATTGACGTTCGAACGCTCCGAAACGCCGAATGCCGACATTATAATATCTTGGCGACGCCTACGTCACTATAACACGAATACCAAGGTAAACGGAGCAATGTGCTCGGACAAATTCGACGGCCCTGGCAACGTGCTCGCCCACGCGTCTTTTCCGACGGACCAAGCGGGGTTCGTCTCCGAGGTGCACGTCGACGGGGATGAGCCGTGGCACATTTACGTCAACAAACATCCCGCGGATAAGTTTTCCCTGCATTACACGCTGACGCACGAGATCGGCCACTCCCTCGGATTGGTGCACAACGGGCGCAAAACATTGGTGATGTTCGCGATACAGCCAGACCAGCAGTATCCGGTGAAGCTCGACCAAAACGACATCGCCGACATTCAACGTTTGTACGGTGAAAAAATTATGAACGATCCGCCGCGTCGGACGCCGCCGTCGCCGGACCTGTGCAGCCTCGATCGCGTGAACGGGATATTGATTTTAGAAAATCGAATGTACATCTCGTACAAGCGTTACGTTTGGTCGATCGATCTGGACGGTTGGACGTACAACGGACCTTTAGCCCTCTCGAATCACATGAGTTTTCTTCACGACAATTACACGTGCGTGACCGCCGCCTATCAATCTCCGTCCGGCGATCTCGTGGTGTTCGTAGATAATTTGGTATACTTGGTTCAATATCCGGAATTTAGTCTGCGGCCAGGTTGGCCGAAGACCCTGCAAGAACTCGGATTTCCCGAAAACACGTTGATCAACGGAGCAGTGAACACCCACAGAGGACGTTCCTTCGTGGTGTTCAACGGTAACTCGGTGGGCGAGATAGACGAATGCCACGAGAGCAAGAAAGTTACCAAATTTACGCCCTTCGAGGTGACGTTTCCCGGAATACCGACCGGCGTGACGTCGATCTTCCGCTACATCGACGACAATCTGTACTTCACCACTCAGACGCAGTTCTACAAATTCAACGAATTTACGAGGACCGTCTCGTCGGCCGGTAAATTCGATTTGCGGATGCTGAATATCGTCTGCCCTATGGCCGAACTGTTGCAGCAGTTGCGCGATCTCCTCGATCGAATTGTACGCCTCAACGATAACTCGCTAACGTCGACGGCGAGTGATTATTGAAACGATGACGACACCGGGGTTCGGCTCTCCGATCTCCGCATCCGCCGAAGGAAGTAGAGGACCGCGCAAATTTCCCATATCACGCCACGCGCGACATAAGTCAGATCTTTCCTACTTATACCGACGTGTCCCTCCCAAGGCATCAGTGTCGCGTCGTCGGCCGAATACGACGCGTCGGAAAAAAATCATAAAAAAACGGTTACCGCGGCGCGAAATGTTCTCAACGTTGGCCGATCGACCCGCGCCGAAGAGTATTTCCCCTACGGAGACGGCGGATTCGGAAGCGAACGACAACGGCAATAAAAAGCGGAAGATCAGTTCGATGGACGATCGCCATTATCTTCCTCGTCGCCAAGAGTCGCGTCGCAGCTCTCATCCTCCCACAGACGCGCCCGTCGAGGACGATCGTCGTCGTTATCATCAGGAGTTTCGTTCCAACTTTCGCCCTCCCACCGACCAGACCGTCGAATTGCCCCCTGTGCGCATCCTGACGACGCGTTATCTGCTGACGACGACTGGCTACAAGTACATAGCTATAGGTATTGCGATCAAATCGCCTTTGTACGTGGATATCGCCCTGGGAGACAAACAAGGCAGGGAAATATCCCTGACGCTCGACATGTGGAAAGGACTGGTCGAGCGTAAACGCGACGTATTGTCGTGCATGGAACGCTCTCTCTCCGACGTAACTCACCCCCCCCCCTCTCGCCGATGTCGATCGGAGGGATGACGCTGCGATTTGGAGTGATCAACAACGGGCCGATCGTACGTATGGAGTTACCCAACCTGGCTCGCGTGGCGATGGTGCGCAAAACCCTGCTCACGCTGTACGATCTCCAATTTTGCGTGGATCGCGTCGTCCGTGCGCTGAGCGCGGCGACCGAGGAAGTCGACGCAAAGTTTTCGCGCTATCGGGAGATAACCGCCGCCGCGATTAAAATGGAAACTTCGGTTCAGACTGCGATACTGAAGAGCGATTTTTTCGATCCTGACAACATCGTCGACTGCAAGATAGCAGCGCTTTGTTTCCAATCCTTATAACGATGTCGCGTCTACAAAATGTATATATTCGCGCGAGCGAAACAATGTAAATGCGCTTGTAATATTTTTTTGAATAAATAAAAAAACTATATGCGTATCTCATCTGTGCGCTTTGTATTTCTGTTTCCCTCCTTTTTCCAAATCCGTATACCAATTTTCGCGCGACCGCGCTTACCCCCGCGGTCGCGACGCGGATCGAAACGACCTTCGGTCCGAGAGTAAAATAAGAAAAAAACACGACGACGACGACGACGACGACGAAGACGGGCGCGCGAAACCCCCCCGCGAAACGAACTACCTCAAACGCGTCGTTCTCCCCACCCCCCCTGAAACGTCCAGAGGAACGACTTCGAACGAGTTCGAACGAGTTCGGACGCGACCGAACGCGCGCGAGCGACAACGCCGAAGAAGCAAAAAAAAACAAACGAGAAATATATTGGCCCTCCACGATTCTCCAAAACGGTCGGTAACGGCGCGAGCGCCGTTCCGAGCGCTTCCTTGGAAAAAACAAACGCGCGCGAGCGACGACGACGAATAAAGAGAGAAAATAAACAAACGAACAAAACGTATATTTAGCCCGCGATTCTCCCTCCCCCAAAACGATCGGTAACGGCGCGAGCGTCGCTCTGAGCGCCCCCTCGGAAAACGCCCCAAATCCCCGCAACGAACCCTCGTTGGCGGCCCTGCCCCGCGCCGAACCCCCGTTGGCAGCCCTGCCACACCCAACCTTACGTAAAGTGTTCTTCTCGCGTCGCGCTCCCCCTCTCGCCCAGTTTTATCTTCCCCCCGCATAGCCCCCCCTCCGGTGACCCTTAACACCGTCCCTCGACCCCCTCACCCACCGCTTACGGCGCTCCCCCCGCGACAGCGAAGCCCCCCCCGACCCCGCTAACCGCAACCCGAGATCCCTGAGCTCAAAGTACCTATTGCTATACTACTGACCCCCTCCCCCCGCGCGGACCAGCGGCGCGGACCAGCGGCGCGGACCAGCGGCGCGGGTGAGTCATCCCGGTGAGTCATCCCGGTGAATCATCCAGGTGAGTCATTCCGGTGGTATGCCAAGGTCACCCCTCCCCCTCCCTCTTCCCCTTGTAGTCTGATACCCCTGTGTAACCCGATACCCCCCTCCCCCTCACCTCCCGCGAAGTCCGATACCCCCGCGTAATCCAATACCCCCCTCCCTCACTCCCTCACCGCCCGCGTAATCCGATACCCCCTTTCCCTCCCCCCCTCACCCCCCCGCGTAATCCGATACCCCCCCTCTCTCACCCCCCCCCCTCGGAGCCCCCGGGGTGGAACTCCCTTATATACACTACTCGACTTTTCTTTCATATCTTATCTATCTTTTGAACATATCCATTGTTATGACTGGAATATTGAGGCATGCTAGAATTTTGTTCAAACCAGTACATCCAAGACCAGAGTGCATCGCACCTACAAACAAATTTTTTTATTATTAGTGATAACAAAATATTATTAAATAAAACAGAAAAATTTGTTATAATTAATTGCAAGCAAAAACTCATATCAGAGAGAAGAATGAGAGTGGTCATGCCCGCGTTTTAGGTGGTCCCCGTCCACAAGCGCCTCTATGTGCACAAAACGTGCACATTGAACTACGTAGCCATGTCCACAAAAATTTCTGATGGGTAACGCGTTATGTGCACGCTCTATTGATTCTGATCCGTGCTATGTGCACGATCTTTTGGTTCTGTTCTGTGCTATGTCCAAAGCGTCGGTAATGCATGATAATGCATGACACTTACCCGTAAAGCGGGTAGCGCACACTTCTGCATAACGCATAATACGTAAGCGTAAGAAAATTGATTGGTCTATTTTCTTATGCTTGCACATTATGCGTTATGCAGAAGTGAGTGCTCCCCGCTTAATAATATACTACTATACCCGTAAAACATGATTATATGTATATCATACAGATTTCAAATATACATATATAAACGCACACATGTATTGTAAAATTTATTTTTGCGTTTATGATGTAATTTACAAAAGATCTGTTGTTTTCAATAATCTGTAATTTGAAAATGTACATTATGTTATATATATTTTTAGAAATTATTTTAATAAATTATTTTTATATTTTAATAATATATATTTTGTCTTCTTATAATTTTAATATTGCATTTTTATTAATATTTAAAAGCATGATAAAATTAATATTCAAAAATAATTATGAAAATAATATATTTCTTAAAAATTGATATTACCAAAATTTCAACACAGTTTTTAGTGAAAAATGCTAGCATGTCCAACAAGAATGCAAGTCTATAGGCAGTAACAACGATTATTTTATCTATATTTTGAAACAACTACAGTTTTACAAAACGCGTCGCTATAGCGAAACAAGTGAACTGCGCGCAAGTGAACATCTCAATAAAAATTGAGAGCCGTGTATGCTATGCTCAGTGCAACGGAGAGTCTCTCAGCAGTGCACAGTGCTACTTCGTTAATATAATTTTGCGAATTAGCGTTCTACATCGTAGTTATCAAACTACGTTTATTGATATTCTTTTATTTCTATTTAGTTATCATTTTATAGTATATATACTGCAGTCATATAAAGTTTATTTAGTTATACAAAGTTTAGTAAATAAAGTATAATAAAGTGTTCACAATGGAAACAGTTTATGATAAGTGTGCTTATAAAAATTGTCGCAACGGACGATATTCTACAGGGTCACATTTATTTAGGTTTCCATCAAAGGATGATGCAAGACAAAAATTATGGATACGCAACAGCGGTAAGTTTCGAATATTTTTTAACTTTTATTTTATTTATAAATCACGTTACAATAATATCAAGAGATACGGTAGCGTTTCGCGTCAAGTACACGCGAAGCGAGACCGCTCCGTTTTTTACGCGAACGCATGAATTGCGAATACCCGAGATTTTGATATTTCAATAACGAGTGAACGGATCAAATTCTAAATAAGTAGGCTTGATTGATGCTAAGTAGCTTGGGTTCGATTTATATAATAAGTGTTTTTATTTTTTCGCTACGTTTGCTCTACGCGAGTGAAGATATTATACAATGCAAAGTCTGAAATGTTAAATTTTACATTAAGAAACGTCATTGTTGTCACCGTACGGTTGTTTTTGCCTCTATAATGAATACCTGAAATTATTTAAACGCTGATTCTATGAAAAACTTATTTAAAGTTTTTGTAGAAGAGAAATATATAAATATGTGTAAAGGTAAAGGATTTGACGAAAAATTAAACTCTGACATAAAAGATTTATGTAAACAAGCGTTAAAAAAATATAGTTATAGAAATTGTTCATATTTTATTAGAAATGACTTACTATATATATGCATTGTCATTACATTTCATTTGATACTTCAAGTGCTTTTTTAAGCTTGACAAACAAAATCGAATCTGTTTATTATGAACTAGTAAACACGCGGCGCCGTATTTTCGCGGCTTCGGTTGCCTTTGATAGAGAAGGACAGATCGATAGATAATCTTTTATTTCTTCCCTTTTTATGATGATCTGAGGACACAATCTCGAGTGTACAAATTCATGTTTAAGCAAATTTGGACGTGCGTACCGTCTCGGAATTATACAACAAGAAAGAATAGAATAGAAGATCATGTACTCATCGACCTCTCTCTCTCTCTCTCTCTCTCTCTCTCTCTCTCTCTCTCTCTCTCTCTCTCTCTCTCTCTCTCTCGTATAATATTTGTAGCAAACAAAATTGAAAATAAAAACATTTAATGTAAAACAGAAAAACTCTAAATTATTAACATAACTTTGAATAATTTTAAACTAAAGATTATAAATTAACTTTCAAACACATAAACTATAAATATATTTTATTCCTATTTTTATCTTTCGCTTTAAAATACTCTATTACTGTTTTTAAATCTATACTTATATTTTATTATAATATTGTATAATAATATATATATATATATATATATATATATATATATATATATATATATATGGGGCATTCTCCGTGAAATCAGACACCCCCTCTGTCCAAAAATTGGAGTCACCTAAAAAATTCTTTCGGGGCTCATTTTATAGCTACACATATGTAGTTTTAGTAGAGCTGCGGCCTTTTAAAAAATCAACATGGCGGACCCCAATATGGTGGCCGAAGTCTGCGGGTAACGAGGTACGACAGATGAAATCGTTACTTGGAAGTTATAGACTGTCATAGAAAAATGTGTTAATGTGTTTATTTAGTAGTTAGCATTGAATCCATGGAAAAAATAAATTTTTAGTTTGTCCAAAACTAATATGGCGGCCAAATTATCCGTGAAATGCTAAAAAATAACTATTTCGTTTTTTAAAACGTACAAACTGCGTTCAATTTTTATGAAAATTTATATCATGATACATTTTAAGATGTTGATCATAAATTAACAATTGGGACGTCGTATTTGAATATAACGAAACCCAATATGGCGGCTGTATATTCGAAAAATGTTAAAAAATAATGACGTCGATATTCAAATCATACAGACTCGTTCTAATTATTATTAATTTGAGTGTTACGGTATTTTTTAATTGCTTTTTTTTACTTTTTCAAATTTTTAAGAATTTTCATTATTTTTTTATTTTTGACTATGTCTTCACTGGCCGGACAATCTGTCTCTCTTGCTTTCACTGGTCGGACAATCTGTCTTTCCTGCCTTCATTGGCCGGACAATCTGTCTCTCCTGCCTTCACTGGCCGGACAGTCTGTCTCTCCTGCCTTCACTGGCCGGACAATCTGTCTCTCCTGCCTTCACTGGCTGGACAGTCTGTCTCTCTTGCCTTCACTGGCCGGACAATCTGTTTCTCCTGCCTTCACTGGCCGGACAATCTATTTCTCCTGCCTTCACTGGCCGGACAATCTGTCTCTCCTGCCTTCACTGGCCGGACAGTCTGTCTCTCCTGCCTTCACTGGCCGGACAATCTGTCTCTCCTGCCTTCACTGGCTGGACAGTCTGTCTCTCTTGCCTTCACTGGCCGGACAATCTGTTTCTCCTGCCTTCACTGGCCGGACGATCTGTTTCTCCTGCCTTCACTGGCCGGACAATCTATTTCTCCTGCCTTCACTGGCCGGACAATCTGTCTCTCCTGCCTTCACTGGCCGGACAATCTGTCTCTCCTGCCTTCACTGGCCGGACAGTCTGTCTCTCCTGCCTTCACTGGCCGGACAATCTGTCTCTCCTGCCTTCACTGGCTGGACAGTCTGTCTCTCTTGCCTTCACTGGCCGGACAATCTGTTTCTCCTGCCTTCACTGGCCGGACAATCTATTTCTCCTGCCTTCACTGGCCGGACAATCTGTCTCTCCTGCCTTCACTGGCCGGACAGTCTGTCTCTCCTGCCTTCACTGGCCGGACAATCTGTCTCTCCTGCCTTCACTGGCTGGACAGTCTCTCTCTCTTGACTTCACTGGCTCAAAAAACTACCTGTCTTGCCTTCACTTACTTATTCAATGTCAAAATAGAGAAAAAGTTCATATTTTGTCGACCAGTGTAACCAGAAATGTACTTAAGTTAACAAATGAGATGATTTTTTATCGGTTTATGGACTTATTCAGATACTAAAGCATATATGCCGTATCTCGTAAACTAGATCTGATAGACCACAAATCTGACGGTATACTTGGATTCTGCACCTCACAATTACCTAGGAACACTTAACAAATCGCAAGCAACAAAATGTGTAATTGGAAAGAGTTTGTATGATTTGAATATCGACGTCATTCGTTTTTAACATTTTTGGAATATACAGCCGCCATATTGGGTTTCGTTATATTCAAATACGACGTCCCAATTGTTAATTTATGATCAATATCTTAAAATGTATCATGATATAAATTTTCATGAAAATTGAACGCAGTTTGTACGTTTTAAAGAACAAAATAGTTATTTTTTAGCATTTCACGGATAATTTGGCCGCCATATTGGTTTTGGACAAACTAAAAATTTATTTTTTCCATGGATTCAATGCTAACTACTAAATAAACACATTAACACATTTTTCTATGACAGTCTATAACTTCCAAGTAACGATTTCATCTGTCGTACCTCGTTACCCGCAGACTTCGGCCACCATATTGGGGTCCGCCATGTTGATTTTTCAAAAGGCCGCAGCTCTACTAAAACTACATACGTGTAGCTATAAAATGAGCCCCGAAAGAATTTTTTAGGTGACTCCAATTTTTGGACAGAGGGGGTGTCTGATTTCACGGAGAATGCCCCATATATATATATATATATATATATATATATATATATATATATATATATATATATATTGTATATATAGTTATAGAAATATATTTTTTACACACACGCATATAGAATACATATAGAAATATATATATAAAGATACATAATTATTTTAAAAATAAATGTTTACATGTCGCTACCCGTCTTGTCGCCCACCTCGCGACGCGCCTCGCCACGCGCCTCGCCACGCGCCTCGCCACGCGCCTCGCCACGCGCTTCGCCACGCGCCTCGCCACCCGCCTCGCCTTCCGCCACCCCATCCGCCACGCCATCCGCCTCGCCACCCGCCACCTCGGCACTCTCGGCATTCTCGGCATTCTCGACAATCGCCGCTTCGCCACAGTCGCCATTCGCCACTTCGCCCCCCGTTTCGCCCTCTGTTTCGCCTTCTGCCGCCTCGCCACTCGCCTCTTCCTCGTGCTTTTGAATATCTAGATAAAACATATAAAAAATAAATAATACATTATCGTAATATATAAAACGTCAAGAAGTGTTATGTCAAAAAATAATGTCATTTAAAGAGATAATTTGAAATTTATTGAGATTTAATTATCAATTTTAAATTTTTAATAAATTTTTCAACATATTAGAACATACACTGTTTTTACTTTTAATTTTTAATTGAGATAAAAAAAAGAGAAAGTATAATAACTTAGAATTTTTTTGATCTGATTATTTTTGCAACTATATGCATTTCAAAATATTATTAAAAAATGCCGTGATATACATATTGTTCTTCGCGAATCAAGTGCTAATAAAAATTATTTTCACATTCCTGTGAAGAAAATAACATGCATTAAAAAAATTATAGAAGCATGTATAACTTACATTTTATTTCTCTCCTTCAAAAAACGTCCTCCTCTCTTTTTTTTTTAAATGTTTTCTTTCTCTTCGTCATCCTCTGTCTCTTCCTCTATTCCTTCTTTTCCTTCTTCTACATCTTTTTCTATTTCCATGTTGTCTTGCTTTTGTCGCTGTTTCTTTTCCTTTATTTTTGCCTCGTCTGACCTATATCATAAATTTAATTTATGTATCTTAATATAGTCTTATATATATATATATATATATATATATATATATAATATATCCCAGAGATAACACGCTTTATAATATAGATATTATATAAAAGATATTATTTATTAAAAGATATAACACTTCTGTAAAGATTTCTTTTTCTTTCTTTTATATTATTCGATCCTCTCTAAACTGGGATTTATTTGGTCATGCAACAACATGTTAGTTCAGCGTTACAAAATTAATATAAGTTTTGTACAGAATCGATTTACTGAGAAAGTGCGTTAACTTGAATTTGTAGATTCGCTGTGTCAAAAAGATTATATGAATTTTGCGAGAATATCTTTTAGATATGCGTGTTGTTTGAGATATTTTAACAAAAGGAAACAGCAAGATATGTTTTTACTTACATTCTTACGGCACAGCACGGCACACTCTTCTGTTTACGCTGCGCAGCAATAACGACGAACGACGGATAACCGGGATAACAGCAGACTGTAGTGCCTCGGCGTACCGAGCGATACCACCGATTGTTAATGATTGACGAATGACGATCGGCCCGCTCGACCCTCGGCCCTTCGGCTAGTCGGCTGCCTAGACAATAAAGGATAGACGATCGTCTATTCCACTTTCTCCTGTTGTACGATTTCATAACATCTTAAGCGATTCGAGCACCAATTTGCTTTACCATGTAATAGCAATGTTTTACATATATATATATATATATATATATATATATATTTTACACATTTGTCTAGCTTGTAATTATTATTATTTTTTTTACCAGATAAACACTTTTTTATCTAATAAATATAATAAATACTTACGTTAAAGAAATGTCCATTCATTCATTAAGTTAAGACCTCAGCTCCGTACTCCCTCAAATCGCTCTCGGTCCAATCCTAGGTAATAGAGAGTAAAATCCTTAACCTAAAAAGAGACCGACGATCGCACCGCTCACAGAAGGTGCTCTAGCGTCCTTACGGACGTTGACCCATCCTGAGCCAACGACAGGTGCGTTTCACTCGTGGCCTCTGTGCGTGTACTTGCAAGAAACAAAGTAAGTACCTGTTACTGTTCTTCCATACCCCCACTCCTTTCACCCTCTGATCAGCCTTTCCTTCGCTTCCCAGTCTTTCTTCTCCGAATTCTGGGGTTTGGACTTAACAATACATATGTTCGAGATTTTTAATCGACATGTATATTGGCATTTTTTCTTATATTCTTAATTAGTTTTATATATAGAACAAATATGAGCCATAATAATGCTGTACACGGCCCGAATGGGCCGTGGGCGAAACTATGGCGGAGAAGAAAACACAGAATAGTAACTTGTTGAAAAGAGATAGTGTAAATTGTATTTTTTAAATTTCTCAGTTAATTCAATTATGAAATATGTTTCAATATGAAGATGTAACATAAGTAAATATTCATATCCAGTGATATATGCCGCAAAATCAATCACATTTGTAACAGCCCGTTCAATGAATTAAAAGTAAATTTAATTGGAAGTTTAATTATCCTTGTTATAATGTAGGAATCAATGGTAAAAAGAATAATATAAATTACATAGAGGAGTTAGAGCACCGACGCCTTGACGTTTGAAATATTGAACAGCCGAGCAAGGTCCTATTCAACGGTTAAGGATGGATCTCCAACAGAAGTGACCGTCGATTTCGCGGGTAGACGGACAGGTAGTTTGCATGCTCAAATATGCAGGACTGACTGCAGATATAAGGCAACAGTAAAGGAGTCGAACTAAGGACGAATTCGGGGATTCTGTGCGGCTGCGACAATTTGGAGGTTAAGGTTAGAGGCGGAAACAGGCACGGAGAAACCGGAGTCGGAGCAGCACGAAAGCAGGTCGATAAAGAAGAGAGTGACAGGAGGAAAGAGGTGCCGAAGGGATAAGAAGCGAGAAAAGAATTCGGATGGACGAGAAGAAGGAGGAGGACAAGAAAATAGATATCAATCTTAAGAAAGGCGAGAAGGAGAAGAGGACGGTAGAAAAAGGTACGGGAGGCAGGCCCACGAGAGCGGAGGAGCTGTCAAAAATAAGGAATAGAACAGGAAGCCAAGGATCAATTACAGAATACGTAAGGAAAAGAGGAAGGGAAGAAGAAAAAGAAATAGCAGAAAAAGCGGAAAAGGAAATTTTGGAAAATTTCAGAAAAGAAAAAAGGGTGATAAGATCGCCGCCAAACAAGGTTAAGAAAGAGGAAAAGAAAGAAGGAGATATGGATGTGGAAAGAATGCTGAAAGAGATTTTAGTGAAAATGGATGATCAAGAGAGAGAAAGAAAGAAGGACAAAGAAGAGTTAATGAAAAAGATACACGACCTGTGTGAGGATTACAGAAAGAGAGAACTGCTTTGGGAGGAGCAGAAAGCGAGTTCAGAAAATAGAATAAAACAGCTGGAGGAGAAAGTAGAGAACAGGGGAGGTGAAAAGGTAGAGAGCACTGAACTAATGAAGAAGATGAAGGAGATGGAAAGAAACGCCGAATTAGCCGAAAGGAGAAGAAGGAAAAACAACATAATCATAAAAGGAATGAAAGTAGAAAATGGAGGAGAAAGAAAAGAAAAGATGGAGAAATTTTTTGAAGAAGTCACTAAAAAGAAGGTGGAAGTGGACGAAGTGCAGGCAATTGGCCGAGGAGAATACAAAATGACGCTAGTAAGATTCAATAGATGGGAAGATAAAAAAGAAATAATGGCAAAGAGAAGGGAGATAGGAAAGGCAAGAAACATATTTATGGATGACGATCTGACGGCAACAGAGAGGCAGATACAAAAACAGCTATGGAGTATGGTAAAAGCAGAGAGAGAAAAGGGGAAGAAAGCAACAGTAGGATATCAAAGAATATGGATAGACAATTGCGAATGGAAATGTAATAAAAGAACCGAAATGCTGAAAAGTAGAGATGCTTTTCGGAAAGAGTAGAGAATAGAGAGGATAGGGAGAGGGAGAGAGAGGGAGTGAGAGAGGAGGGAGAAGAAGAAAATAAGGTGGAAAAAGAAAGAGGGTTAAGAATATGTTTTTGGAACGTGGCGGGACTGGCTAATAAATGTGAGGAAACATGGGACTATTTGGAGAATTTTGACGTGATAGGACTAGTTGAAACATGGATGGAAGAAGATAAATGGAGAAAGATTAAAAATAAATTGTCCGGTAAATTCATTTGGAATTGTGTACCAGCGAAAAGGGAGCACAGGAAAAAAAGAGCAAAGAAAGGGATAATAACAGCAGTCAACAAGAATTTGAAACTTATAGAGGTTAGGGAGATTAGCGACGAAGTGGTAGAAAGCAGATTAGAGTATAATGGAAACAAATGGAGAATAATCACGTTGTACAGCCGAAAGATGGAGGATACGATGGAAACACTAAGGGAGAGGATACAAGAAGAGGACGAAGAATGGTTGCTAGTAGGAGGTGATTTCAACGCGAGGACGGGAAGCGGAGGAGGACCGATAAATGAGGAGGAAGAGAAAGAAAAGAGAAGTGAGACTAGAAAGTCGGTAGATAAAGT
This sequence comes from Temnothorax americanus, assembly GCF_048541705.1. Classification (NCBI taxonomy): domain Eukaryota; kingdom Metazoa; phylum Arthropoda; class Insecta; order Hymenoptera; family Formicidae; genus Temnothorax; species Temnothorax americanus. Next base: position 255,544 of record NW_027509256.1, read on the forward strand.
TGTAAATAGAGAAGGACGTATATTAATAGATAAAATAGAAGAGAGGGGATGGGCTATATTAAATGGGAGTTTCGGAAGGGAAGGGGGATGGACGTATATAGGAGAATTGGGATCATCGGTTATAGACTATATCCTATGGAATGACAGAGCAGGAGAAAAAATTAATATGGTTGAAGAAGGAGTTAGAACATAATCGGATCACGTCCCGCTGGAGGTGGAGTTGACAGGACCACGAGTGTTGGAGACAGGGAGAAAGGAGAAAGAAATGGAATTAGAAAGAAGCGACTGGACAGAAGAAGAGAGGAAAGAATATCATGAGAAATGTGAAGGATGGTCGAGCACACAAATAGATACAGGAAACATCTGGAGGGAGATGAAAGAGAAAGTAAAGAGCGCTATCACGAAGCATAAGAAAAGGATAATACCATGGAGATTAGGAAGAAAAGAATGGTATAATAAAGAATGGAAGGAAAGGAAAAGGAGATTGAGGAGATTGATGAGGGACTGGAAGAAGGGAAGGATCGGAAAAAAAGAATATGTGAGGGAAAGAAAGGAGCACAAGGAATGGTGTAAAAAGCAGAAGATGAGGCACGAAAGGGAGGAAGAAGAAAAGTTAAGGAACATTAAAAATGAAGCGGAGAGAAGCGTGGAAGTATATAAATAAATACAGGAAAAAGAAAACTGAGGGGATAAGCGAGGAGATACAAATGGATGAGTGGAGAGATCACTTCATGGAAATGTTAGGAGGGACAAAGGAAAAAGTGGTGCTAGACATTGAAGAGAAGGAAGAAGATGGCACGAGAGGGGAGGTAACAAAGGGAGCTGAAGAAATATCGAGGGAAGAGGTGATTGAAGTAATAAAGAAATTGAAGATGGGAAAGGCAACAGGAGAGGACGGGATTGAGAACGAGGCGTGGAGATATATGCAAAAAGATGTAGGTGAAGAGTTCCTGAAGCTAATTAACAGAATATGGAAAGGAGAGGGGATACCGGGAGATTGGAATAAAAGCATGATTAGTCCAATATATAAAAAAAGAGAGAGAAACGACCCAAAAAATTACCGAGGAGTTACTTTAATGAATACGGCGTACAAGATATACGCAAGTATCTTAAATGCGAGGTTGGAGAAGGAGACGGAGGCCAAGTTAAGGGAAGTGCAATTCGGGTTTAGAAGGAATAGAGGAACGATGGATGCAGTATACACAGTAAACTATGTAGCGAATAAGGAGCTGAGTAAGAAAAGTGGAAAGGTTTTTGCATTCTTTGCTGATCTTAAGGCAGCTTTCGATAAAGTAGATAGAAGGAAATTGAATAAAATAATGAGGAAAATAGGAATTGAAGATAACTTGAGACGAAGAATAATGGAGACATACAAAGAAACGAAAAATGCAGTGAAGATAAAAGATAAAAAGACAAAGGAATTTTGGACAGGAAAGGGACTAAGACAAGGATGCCCGTTGAGCCCGAACCTATTCAACTTATATATCATGGATTTAGAGGAAGGAATAGAAAAAGGACAAGCGGGAGGCCTGGTGATAGGGAAAGAAAAATTCTGGACAATATCATACGCAGATGATATAGTGTTAATGGCGACGAGAGAGAAAGAATTGAAGGAAATGATGAGGAGGCTCAAGAGGTATTTGGAAGGGAAGGGTTTGAGTTTGAGTCTAGAGAAATCAAAGATAATGGCGTTCGAGGAAGCTAGGGGGAGAAGGAAGAAAAGGGAATGGAAATAGGGAGGAGAAGACATAGAGGAGGTCAAAGAAATAAAGTATCTAGGATATATTCTACAGAAGAATGGGGGAGCGGAGAATCATATAAAGGATAGGATGAAAAAGGCTACAATAGCGATGAAGAGGACATGGAGCATTGGAGAGAGAATATTTAAAGAAGATTTTGAAAGAAGGATGAAAATGTTCGAGGCACTGGTAGAAGGAGTGGCATTATACGGAGCTGAAATATGGGGGTGGCTATACGAAAGCAGATTAGATGTGATAAAAAGAAAGTATGTTAAATGGATTTTAGGATTGGATAGTAGAACCCCGAATTATGTAATAGCAGAAGAAACCAAAATGAAGGAAATAAAAGTAAGGGCAATAAGGAGAGCTGCGATGTATGAGGAGAAGGCGAGACAGTCAGGAAAAAAAATAGTTCAAGCATTTATAAAGGATCTAGAGAGGAGCAGACCAAGGAAAGAAGAAAGTAAGTGGGAGAAGAAGAGAACAGAACTGATAGAGAGGGCAGGAATGGAGAAGGAGCAGCTAAGGAGAGAAATGGAGGCCGAGAGGCGGTGGGGAATCTTGTAAAGAAAATAGAGGAAAGGGAGAAGGAGGAGAGACAGATAAAGATAAACGAGTCAAGGTACAATAGTAGCTATAAAGAGATTTTATCAGAGGAGTTACCAAAGTATCTACTAGGAAAGAAGAAGAAAAAGGATAGAATGCTGATAGCCAGATACAGATGCAAAAGTGAGGTGAAGGGCAGTCAACATTGGAGAGAGGAGGAAGATAGAAGGTGCAGAATATGCCAAAAAGAAGAGGAGAACATAGAACATATACTAAAAGAATGTGAAGCGACAAAAAACGAGATACAGTTAAAAGAATTTTTAGGAGAAGAAGGAAAAGGACTAGAAGTAATAAAAAGGATAGAACGGGTTAGAAAAGAGGCGGAGGAAAGGGAAGGGATAGAGGATGAAGAGTAGGAAGGGAAATTGAAAGACAGTTAGAATGTTGAATTAGTTTTAGAGTTAGTTAAAATGATCTAAGTGATGTATAATATATATGTATGTTAAAGAGAAAGTTATATGTTTGCAAATTATGTTGTATGTTTGTAAATTTATGTAAGAGTTGATGGAAGTCATCCTAAGCCGTAAGGCAAGAATTAAATAAAATTATTTTTATTATAATTATATAGAGTAATTTCTGAATGTTAGTTACATCCAATATGAAAGATATGAAAATAAATATAAAAGTTAATATTATCAATGAAAGGACTATTAGATAGAACATAATATAATTTAAATTCAATATAAACACAAAATTAACATGCACATATCATAAATAGTCATATTAAATTTTATAGATGGAATATAATGCGTAAACTTATAAATAAATTGGATACATAGAATGTATTCAAGAGAAAACCATAAATATTGATAATTAAGTTAAGGAACAATTATAATCTCAGGCATACTTCGAATATTGTAATGAATAATAATAGTTATAATTTCTTTTTCTCATAAGAAAATAAATCTGGAATGAATATTAAACGCATTAATCCATGTCCACTTTGCAAACAATAATTTGATCAGTATTATTATTCACATTAGGAATTTGTCTCAAGTAAGTAAGTTGCTATGCACTATTGCCGCAATTCTCTATGTTATACTTGTTCTCAAGCAATGAATGTTCACTTGGTATAAGAATATTGAACCGTAACAATTACGCAATCTTTGATTTGTTTGAAATAGACCGTAATGTCTTGTTTCGCAGAAAAGAGTATATAAAATTTGTTAAATCCAGGTATTAACAATAAAGAAATAACATAGTGCCTTGCAGAACCGTGTAGCTGAGGCTTCTCAAATACAATCTGTTAATGCAGGATTGTGTGAGCGGGTTGAGGAATAGAGTCGTTTCGGTTTATTATAAACGTGTTCTCTTTATTGTAATATATAATAAACTGTACGACGCGTGCTCTCCTCTCGACATGAGACTAGAGAGGGGAAGAGCCGCCTCGCATTGTTGCCACTCGAAGTCGCTTCGGGGCACGAGAGCTGCCGAAGTTACCCGAGTCGCGCTCGACTCGTTTTACTGTACAGTCACATAGAATATAACAAAACGAAATATGTGTCTGTACACTCGCCAACATAAACGCGCTGAACTTAATTATTTTTAACACTACCGCGGTTCGAGCGTTTCTCGTTCGTTATCATGTTTACCTTAAAACATAAATCTCTGAAACGGTCTCGCGGCAGCGCTTTCGTGAGTATATCCGCGCGCTAATTCTCGGACGGAACGTATTCGACTTTAATTTCTTTTTTGTTTACCTTTTCGCAGATAAAGTGGAAATGAACTATATGTTTGTTCTCTTGTGAAATACTGGATTTCTGACTAGTTGAATTGCGCTTTGGTTATCAACATATAGAGTCGTTTCATTATCACAGGGACATCCGATGTCGGATAGTAATTTTCTTATCCAGACTACTTCTCGCGCTGCTGTCGATGCAGCCACGTACTCGGCTTCCGTCGTGCTTAGCGTCACCAGTCGTTGCCGCTGCGACGACCACGTGACGGCCCCGTTCGCAAGACAGAAAACGTATCCCGTCGTGGATCTTCGCGTTTCAATATCTCCGGCGTAGTCAGCGTCCGAAAAACCTATTAATACTGCTTCGCTATTGCCGCTTACATACTTGATACCGTAATCTATCGTGCCTTGAAGATTAGGAAGTACCTTGATCCTCCGACCGAGTTCGTTGACATCGGCCCGCAGATATCCGAGTGCATTTTCTCGCCCGGTTTTATTTTATTATCGCGCTCCAATTTCTTGTTGAACGGCAGCCTGTGCAATTTCCCCAATTGACACGGTTTACAGAAAACGTCATTTTTGTCCGTAATTGACACCCCGCTCACCAGTCCTTTTCGGCCAGTTCGGGTATCGCGCGCTTCCCGACGTGTCCCAATCGTTCGTGCCACACGGTTAAATTCGTCGTGGCTATGTTTGCTTTTTCAGCGCTAGCTTGTTTTGCGACCATGAAGAACATGCTATACACATCGTTGCCTTGCTTCATGCCCGTCGCGAGCACCTTGCCATCGAGCACCACTTCAACCCGATTGTTTTTAAATTGCACTCCGAATCCCTTTTTCGTACACATTCCGACGGAGAATAAGTTTTTGCGTAATTTCGGAACGTGCAACACATTCTCGATTCGCGCGTCGTGCCACACACCGTCGACAAGTTTTTTAATTTGCACCGTGCCTTCACCAGCGACGTTGCAGATCTGATTATCACCGAGTGATATCGTAGCACCGGTATTGTCCGTCTTATAGTCGACAAGCCAGTCACGTCGGTACGTTAGATGCCTCGACGCACCGCTGTCGATCAGCTAGACCTCACTTTGGTCGGCCGCCATAACATGACTCCACAGCACACGACTTTTCGAACCCGACGCAACCAAACTTTTAACCGTCTCTACTACGAATGCGCAGTCGCGGGATTTTTTGTCATCATCAGGCGCGCGGGATTTTTCGCCATCGTCACGCGGCTTCGGCTTATTTCAGCACCGACTCGCGATACATCCCATCTCTTGACACTTGTAGCACTGTAGTTTTTTTGTATTTTTAGTTTTTTGTTCTCGGCACTTTTCGCTCCTCGCGGACGTCGATTTTTGGCCGTCGCGGCCAACGCTTTCGAAGCGTCTTCATTGTTGTTGAGCCTCGCGTCCTCTCTAATCAGCTTTTCCTGCAGATTATCGAGAGTTTGTCGTGCAGGGTCGACGCTATCCCACGCCATCTGCAGCGTGCTAAACCTCGTGGTCAGACTCGCAAGAATCTTCGCCATTACTGTGGCGTCTGATACGTCTTCGCCGACGTCCTTGAGCTGACTCGCCATGTTTGTTACCCTCGCCACGTGTTGTACCGCCATGTCCGCTTCGCTCATCCGATACGCGTGAAACCTTTGTAGCAGGCCCAACTTGTTTGTCGCCGTCTTCTGCTCGTGGATTAGACACAGTTTGTGTTTCACATTTCTTTCGAAGAAATGCACGATAGCACACGCACTTGTTGGGCTTCGTCGAGATTGGACAGGATAATAAATTTCGCCGTTGCATCGTCCTTCACGTTTTTCTTCAACGCGGCCGCGTGTCCCGCTTCCGCGGGTGGTGCTTTCCTCGTGCCGTCTACGATGTCAATGACATCGTTCATTACGAATAACGCGTTCACTTGAAATTTCCAGCCCTGGAAGTTCGTTCCGTCGAAAGGCTTCACACCCTTCACCGAGATTCCGACCGACATCGCGGATTCGATTTTTTTGCACGCTTCCGACATGTTAACACTGGCACACCGGCACTTGAACAATGGCCGACTTTCGTTCCGCGCCACGTGCGACTCCCCGAATTCTCACAGCGCACACAATTTTCCGCAGTTAAACGTTAACTGGGCTCATAACCTGTTAATGCAGGATTGTGTGAGCGGACTGAGAAATAGAGTCGTTTTGGTTTATTATAAACGTGTTCTTTTTATTGTAATATATAATAAATTGTACGGCGCGTGCTCTCCTCTCGACATGAGACTTGAGACTATAAGAGAGGGGAAGAGCCGCCTTGCATGGTTGACACTCGAAGTCGCTTCGGGGTACGAAAGCTGCCGAAGTTACCCGAGTCGTGCTCGACTTGTTTTACTGTACAGTCACATAGAATATAACAGAAGGAAATATTGTGTCTATATACTTGCCAACATAAACGCGCTGAACTTAATTATTCTTAACACAATCAATCAATCAAGAAAAAAGAAAAATCTTAATACTTATATTTTAGTTGCAACCAGAACGCAAATGAATTTAAGTACTCAAATCAGAATCCACAAGTACGATTATTGTTCATTTCAATGCCTCGCAGAATTGTGTAGCTAAGACCACTCTCTTAATGTCCTTTTAACGAGGACGGGCAAATCTCTTGAGATTTCTGGATCCAAGGATCGTATCAGCACGCGGACTCAAGCGTTTGCAATCTCCGGCTAGACAAATGTCTAACGTAATCTCAGGCGTGATCCAGAGTAATGAAAATTCAAATTAAAACATAATGCATTATTTATTTAAAAAATAATACGTAATAAAAAAAGTTGCATTGATTATTTAAAAAGTAATGCGTAATGAAAAAAATTAAATTAATTATTTAAAAAGTAATGCGTAATAAAAAAAATTGCATTGATTATTTAAAAAGTTATGCGTAATGGAAAAAATCGCATTGATTATTTAAAAAGTAATGCGTAATGAAAAAAATTGCATTATTTAAAAAGTAATGCGTAATGAAAAAAGTCGCATTGATTATTTAAAAAGTAATGCGTAATAAAAAAAATTGCATTGATTATTTAAAAAGTAATGCGTAATAAACAAAATCGCATTGATTATTTAAAAAGTAATGCGTAATGAAAAAAGTCGCATTGATTATTTAAAAAGTAATGCGTAATGAAAAAAATTGCATTAATTATTTAAAAAGTAATGCGTAATAAACAAAATTGCATTGATTATTTAAAAAGTAATGCGTAATAAAAAAAATTGCATTGATTATTTAAAAAATAATCCGTAATGGAAAAAATCGCATTGATTATTTGAAAAGTAATGCGTAATGAAAAAAAAAACGCATTAATTATTTAAAAAGTAATCCGTAATGGAAAAAATTGTTGAAATTTTTGTTTATTATTCGTTTTATGTACGGATTATTGAAAATAAATATTACAGTTTATCCCTGCTTAATACACACATATAGTAGGCGAAGAATGAATATAGTACGTAAATTGTACGTATACATAATATTGTGGTCTTCTCATTTTCCATGCGCCATCATGTTGATTGACGAGAGACATAGCAGTAACATTAATTGTCATGTATCTATAGATATGATCCTCTCAATGGTCAATCGATTATTGTGAATGTCGGGAGATAGCGTTGTCACTTATAATTTGACAAACTTTAGACGGATGAGATCATAGAGCTATAAGAATAGAGTGCGCGAGTCATATACTAGCACGTAAAGGTGCCTTTTCATGCTGACGCTCGACGCTCATTTTCAGCGGCAAGAAGGTCGCATGACCACACGTGACGTCGGCGTCAAATGAAATTCATGAAAAAGAAAACAGCGTCAAAATTTCGGCGTCTTCGCGCTGCTTTGGCTTTGACGCTAAAGCTGAGAAAATCCAGCTTTCTTTGCTTGACGCTAGCGTCAGCGCGAAATCACGTGATTTCGCGATACGCTGAAACGAGCGTCCCATGAATTCGCACCTTAAGAAGCTGCGATATAGGAATAGAAAAAGAACGCTGCATATAGACCCTTTCTGTCTTTGTCTACGCGCGCATGCAAAACAAAGACAGAAGGGGCCCATGCGCAGCTTTATCTTTCTATTCCTATGTCGCTTTTTCAGCTCGCTCGCGCACTCTATTTTTATATCTCTATGGATGAGGTGCACGATAGAGGAGGGTCACCAATCACCATCTTGGTGTCATTTACTCTGTGGATTCCATAGAACGTGAACGTATATTTGTACTCAAAAACATTATATCGCGTATTATTGTGAGATATATAATCAGTGCAGGTGATTATTGAGTGTGACTAGTTGGGGTGTTTGATTATTGTGCACAATTTTTCGACTGCAGCGGATTGTAAATATTTTTTGTATTATAAATGTAGAGTGTAACCACGCTTGGCACCGGTGTTACCAATTCCATTGTTAATTATAAATTATAATACATAGTGAAGCAGCAGCAATAATTATTTTCCGGATTTTTTTCGTATTTCAGTGTATACCCGTTCATTATCCGCTTAGTTAAGAAATGATTGTTTAATATATTCCCACCAAACACAATGCAACATGTAACGTACAGGTTAGTTGTAATTTCCTACTCAACAATATAAATGCAATATAACACGTGTAACGTAATTCACATTATGCTTTTAATTTTCCAATTCAATTTTTAATTATTGTAAAATTTGTTAACTTTAATTTAAGGCTCCTGGTCCCTGAGCCGAGAACTCTGCATTGACGGTGGCGCCATACCGTCGCGGCAGAAATAAGAACTCTCTCCTCTCACTCTCTCCAATGGAGAATTCTATCTTGTGACATATTGACAACCTATTTTGCGTTGCGTTAAATTTCTTTATTATTCGCTCTGTACTTGTGCTATAACGTTTAACGTATTCGTGAAACTCGTAAAATTGACCGTATGGTAAGATTTGCAAGAAATACATATGCGGAAGGAACATTCTCCACTCCTTTCGATAGTCGAAAACGACTTGTTTTTCCGTATGTTTAGGCTTCGTTTTATGGCTGTTTGTTTATTTTCGAGGGAAAAGGATAGTATCCGGTCAATTTTAGAAGTGTGCTGAAACGATCTATAGTAATTTTTTATTGAAATATCTTTTTATTTTGGAAAATACTGCAACATAAAATAAGGTAATTTCTCGCCTCGATAGCAAGAAATTCAATATGGCTGCGGTGACTACTCAGGAGCCTTAACTATTATTGCAGTTTGTTTATAAATAAAAAAAATAATAATAATATACTTAAATAGATGTAATTGGATCTTTCAAGATCTAGTTTGATTCTGTTAGATTTAAAATTTGGGAAAAATTGAATCTAACTAGATCTAATCAGGTATTAGATCTACTTGGATCAATGTTTTTTTTCGAGCTATTTGTCGGAAGATTTTTATGATTATTTTTTAGATTTAACATGGACTCAACAAACTCTCCAATTCGCAAAAAGATAAGAACAGAGAAATCAGGTTCTGTAATTTTAAATGAAAAAAATCAAAATGTGAAGTTACAAAGAACTCTTAGTCAAATTTCAATTACATCTTCTATCTCAAGTACTGATGAAGAGGAAAATAACAGTAAGGAAAATTCCGATGCAAGTGATGACGATAATATAGAGATTAATATAACTGAAGAACAAAAGATGTTAGCTGCCATCAATAAATCAACATGTCCTGATGGAACGTACTTTAAGGTTGACAAGTCAAAATCAAGTACAGTAACAGGAGATGTTGTTGCTGTATGTCAATTTTGTAATCCTACAAGAGCACTTAAAGGAAAATTTAGAATTACTTCTAACTTTACAACGCATTTGAAGGTAAATTAAATTAATTCTAATGCATAATTTAAAATAAATAACTGAAAATAAACAATTTTTATTTTTTGATTCGATTTTTAATTACGTGACGTCTTTACACCAATAACGAAAAGTGGCTTCACTCTTTTGGGATTCTGCTATAGTATTTTTTAGCAATGTGTTGTTGAACCAAACAATTTTCTTCCAAATAATCTCCATGACCAAATTTCTATATATGACCAAATTTCTCAATTTTTTTATTTTCTCCTTAATTTTTTGAATTATTTTATGCAACGGTTTTTTTTTATTTGAAAAATAATTTTATAAAATTCACCAAATAATCTATAGTATTAAAATAAATCCAAAAACTCCCTACTTCTTGCAAATTAAAATAATATCGATGACTTATAGTTAATTATCAGAATTAATATTTATATTACAAATTATTGTAAAAAATCGTTTATTGCAACTTTAAAAAAATCTCATAGCTATTGCCAATTAAAAACAATTAAAAAAAGTATATCAGTATATTTCTTTATTATCAATTTTATTTAATATTTTATTTATTTTTTCTAGAGAAAACATGCAAATGTTTATAATGAGTATTTAGAATATGCAAAACAAAAGCGACATGGTGTCGAAAATATTTCCGTTATTGATAGAAAGCGCTGGTCGTGTGTTTTAAATCAAGAAGAATTTGAGCAAAATATCACAAATTTTGTATTAAAGTATATGATACCATTCAGAGCGGTTGAAGATCCGTCTTTCAGAAAAATTTTTAATGGTACGTATAATTATACAGTTATAATATTTTTAATAAACTGAAGACTGCCGCAAAATTCTGATTTTGTCAGCCCAACTTATCACCTATTTGCTTTACAGATTTCAAAATAAAGAGAGGTGATACTCGGTTGAAGCACTTGACATGTTATTCTTTGGCAAAAAGAGTCGACAGAAATTTTAAGGAGATGTTACAAGAAATTGGTGACGCAATGAGTTCGGTGACCAATGGTGGTGGTTTTGTTTGTACTACGGCTGATGTATGGACAGGAGGATCACGCAGATATTTAGGTGTCACAACTAGTTGGGTAAACAATTTCATTGATATGATATATACAATTCAATATAATCTTATTTAAAATTGTACGCGAATGTTCGAGGGAGTCGCGGGAAGGAAGGAATTAATTCGTAGAAAGTTGTCTTTTGTGAAATTTCTATAATCCAAGAATGTACAGTATTTACAAGTGTATAATACACACTGACGACGGCTATTCCCGCGCGCGAAAATAAGACCTCGAAAGTGCGAGTAACTTTAACACGCTCGTTCCGAGAAACTTTCGTACGATTTCGGGCTCGCGCGCGAAGGTCCGGAGTTTTATACCCACGACCTCCGAATTCTCTCGAATCTTCCGGACCTCCGGTAACGAGCCGAAAATTCCGCTGAGCCAATCCGCTGTCGGCGTCTCGAGAAATTAGTTTTACGTACGTCACGTTGAACTCGAGGCCGGCCACCGATCAGCTGTTTTGAAATAATTTCGGTTTTTCTGCCCTTCAGAGTAAAGTCGACCAAATTCGCAGAAGTATCGGTATATTTCCTAGTATACATTCGAAGGACAGAAAAACAGAGTTCCACGGTGGCCTATATTTACTCGCTCCTTTGTCTCGGGGACTCGGTGCGCGAGGCATACCCCGGGACAGAGCGAGCAAATAATCAGTTTTTGTTCGATCGCGAACAAAAATATAAAATTATAGAGAAGTAAATTCGGGGCACGTACAGTCAAATTACTTTTTCAATTACATAACTGGATGTTTATCATAAAATACATTGCGACAAATTATGAATAATCGTATATAATAATTTAAATTTATCTTAACCCTCTTATTTACCAATGTTCTCTCCACTTTCGAACCGCACGATAGTGAGCTGTGGAGGGGCAGTGGTACGCAGTGCCGTATCATTTCCGTCATTGGCGCCAAATAGCAAATTCGAATTATACTTACCGCTAAACTTTCGAAATGTTTTATTTTAGTGCAAAACGTTAAAAATATTTTTGTTTATTTTAACACATTTACAAATACATTCGTAAACTTCATTTTTTTCATGATTTAACATTAAATTGTGCATTATACCTTTTTTTAAATTAAGAATATAATTCAATTTATAATTTTCATTTACCTACAAAAATTTACTTTGAAAAGTTCTAATTGTTATTCTAATCCTCATTGTTATTATTATTGCGAAATTTTATGAAACATTTAAACTTACAAAGCGCTACCAGACACTGCTTGTAATGCCATTTTGTTCGAATATTTAATCAACTGTCTGATCTTCTCCCTTCTTTATTATATTGTTTGCACATCTTTGCTGTTCCACTGACCAAAACATGCTCTACATCAATCCTCGGTCGGTTGATTTCTGACATTAGTCTCTTACGTGAACAAAAATTGCCAATGAGTTTTTTTTATTCATTGTTGCCGAAATTGTAGATGATTGAGTGATTTGGATCGATCTGGTGAATTTTCCAATGAGTACAATTCGAAGACATTTATGATACAAATATCAATCACGTAGTGAAATACGTATTTCCACCATTTTTTGCTAGGTTTTCCTACTTTGTAGTAAGAGCGTTTCTGATCGCTCAAGTCAACGCCACCTATTTCCTCTTGTGTATTTTTCAACTGACAGTGGACATTTTACGATAATTTTTTCACTGTTTCTTTGTCGCCTTTTGGTTCGTATTACTTCTTTGGTCGAATCACAGTTTGTTGATAATATTAATACGTCTCGTTTGTCATACCAAACAGTGGCAATGAATTGGTTATGCTGCCTTTGCACGTAACTCACCTAGTTTAAGTTTCAATCCAACTGGTTTTTTAAATTCAGTAGGCCAATCTACTCTATTAGGCCGAACCGTACCACGTTCCTAAGTACCTTTATCCAGGAAGTTTCATAAAACGGACAGACGTAAAAAAATTATCAAAATAAACATAACGATTGTTCTAGGCAAAGATTCTGACAAGTCTAGCACAACTTGTTCACCGAGGAGATACTCTTTATTTATATTTTCCTTTTTGCCTAGATAAATTTTTGTCCGTAATACATACCCAAATAAGCTCTCTGCAATAGTCCACGCTTTTATCCCCCATTTGTCCGGTTTCGCAGGCATGTACTGTTTGATACTCAACCATCCTTTGAAAGTTATCATCGCTTCGTCAACCGACAAGTCACAGCCAGGTTGAAAGTATTCTATGAACTTATATTTGTTATGTCTAAATCTGTTTTTACCTTGTATCTATAAAATATCTGTCGTTGCTCTGTCATGCTCTTTGGCACGCTGTTTTTCATCACATAATTGAATGTATTTACCAATTAACATAAATCTTTGGAATGTCATGGTTTTGGCCACGAGTCGGCACTGCACTATATCACTAAAAAAATACATTTGTATCTGAGGCAAAGTGACGATATCTAAATAAATTAAGATACCAATTTACGCCTGAATCTCTGTTGAAATAACTGGGTTCCACTTCTTATCAGCTCTATCAGCTATACGTTGTAAATAAATGCATGTTTATTGTTTCCATAGTTATGGCGATTTTCTCATAAAATTCTTTGTTAATAAATAATTAAAAATAATATTTAGGTGTTGAACCTGCTGGTAAGTTATGCTTCGGTCCTCTTTGTGGTAAAAAAGGTGCAATGTTGTAATTTTTTATTTTTGTGGCCCATAAAACAGAGTTCTTTGTTTTAGTAAGTATTTCTTCATCCTCTGAAGAATAATCCCACGGTAAATCAAATGTATCACTGTCCAATGATGATTGTTCATCATCTTCATCATTTGGTGTAATGTTTCTTCTTGAATTAATCGTCTTTGATTTGTCACGGCTGTCAGACGTGAAAGTTTGTTTACATTTTGAAGACTTTCGCGGAGAGATTCGATCTCTTTTTTAGGCTCCAAAAAATTATCACGTTTCATTGTTTTTGTACGACGAATTTTTCGACAATTTTTTCCATTTTCCGGATTATCATTTGTAAATGTTCTTTTATTATGTGGCGTAACACATCTGGTATGTTTGCAGGCTGTGTGTGAAACCAAATTAATATGTTATTTTCCTCTGAGTTTTTATTGCGGGTCCTCTTTTTTGTCGATGCATTTCCTTTCGCATTTTTCTTCCTTTTTTTATCTTTTTTTATCTACATAACACATCAACTACTTTTTCAACCTAAATACTCATAAATGAAAAAAAATAACGTTAGTATTACAATATTTATAATTACTCTTGACCGTGTATGTATACTTACCGTTGACAACCTAACCTCGAAAGTGTTAACTTTAAATTATTTTGTCTTTAAAAATGTGATATGCATTGACAAATAAAACATTATATTAACATTTACTTTTGTTCATTTTCCAAATTTTTACTGATTTTTTTCGCTGGTAAATTTTAATTGATACGGTATTAGTCCGAACATTGGTAGGGGACTCAGCAACACACCACACATGCGCGCTGCACTCACATCGTTACACAAGGCCCTCCGATTGGCTGTTCCCCCACGAAGCTCACATCGATTCATTTCGAGCCTTTGGTTAATAAGAAGGTTAAATCTTGTAAACTGTAAAAACTTTTTTTTTGTAATTTTTGAAACGTATATATACATATATATCTATATATACACATAGTTGAATGGTTGAATTTTTCTATGCACGAATACTGCTAATACATAACTAAAAAAATTTATTATTTTTATTTCTTGCATTTCATACATATTTCCTTCAAATTCATAAGCACGCTTTATCATTCATTTAAATTATTAGTGTCTCAAGAAAAAAATTATACGTCTCACATTTACTCTAGTAAATATGCTTGTAGTCCGCATTTCCTGTGTTTTGATATTGAATTAATACAACAATTTAACTTTACTTGTACAGATACATCCTGAAACATTGGAAAGAAAGTCGGCTGCACTTGCATGCAAGAGATTCCTCGGAACCCACTGTTTTGATGCTATTGCAGATTTGTTGTCAAAAATTCATGTTTCATTCAAGTTAACGCCTGAGACAATAAGAGCGACCGTTACCGATAACGGATCTAATTTTATTAAGGCTTTCAAAGAATTCGGTATTGTAATTCCGAATGACCCTTCTAGTAGTAAGTAAAAAATAAGAAATTTCTCTTTCTTCAACTTGGCTAATTGGCTTTTACGTCTTACAGTTCTTGAATATAGTTATTCCAAGTGTTTTTTTTTTTATTGTAGATGATTCTCAAGATGAGTACAAAAATAACGATGATGCTTTTGACGTTAGCATATTTGACGAGGATGTTGATTCTGATAAAAATTGTATTCAAATTGACAATGAATTTAGCAATGAGTGTGACGCAAAATTACCTCGGCATATCAGATGTGCTAGCCACACATTAAACCTTATAGCTAAAACTGATGTTTTAAAAGCTATAAAAAATTGTAAACGATTAAATTCAAAGCATAATAATGTCATGCACAAATGCACAGCAATATGGAAGTCGTTGCGTTCTCCGAAATTTAATGAAAATTTGAAGGCATACCTTGGCATTGCACTTCAACGACCAGTCGTAACTCGCTGGAACTCGAGTTATGATTGTATCAAAAAATTATTGACTGTGAAAGAGAAGTTATTGAATAACGATTCAATTAAATTCAAAAAACTCTTGAATGACTTAGATTTTCAATATTTGGAAGAATACGTGCGATGTGCTGCTCCTCTCGCAAATGCTATTGATCGTTTACAAGCTGATAACTGCTATTACGGTATTCTTCTTCCGACATTGGTATCTTTAAAGCATCAAATGAATATGTTAACCATTAATGAAGATATTATTGACTGTAAACCAATGATTGAAGCAATTATTGATGGTGTTGATCGTCGTTTTGAGAAAATTTTCGATTTTTCAAAACCCGATATTGACGCAGTCATAGCTGCTATTTCTCATCCCCAATTCAAAAGTCGTTGGCTAGTACCGTATTCACGAGATGTGCAAAAAAATATTCATGAACGCTTTCTTGTAGCAGTATCTCGAGAATCGTCACAAGAAGTACAAAGCTCTGTCGATCAGAACTATGACAACGATTTTGAATTTGGACACACCAATTTGACAATCGATGAGTTCCAACCATCTCTATCTCAGGGAGAATTAACAGCAGAAGTAACGCGTTATTTAAAAAGTAAAGAAATCCAACTCGATATGTTGGAAAATTATCCATCGAT
Source organism: Temnothorax americanus (assembly GCF_048541705.1). Taxonomy (NCBI): domain Eukaryota; kingdom Metazoa; phylum Arthropoda; class Insecta; order Hymenoptera; family Formicidae; genus Temnothorax; species Temnothorax americanus. The sequence continues at coordinate 271,607 of NW_027509256.1, forward strand.
TCGGAAAACGTTTGTAAAGTATAATACACCGTTGCCGTCATCTGCTTCCGTGGAAAGGATGTTCAGTTATACAACTATGATGAATTTACCAAAATACAATCGACTTAAGGATGAGCATTTTGAGCAACGAGTATTATTAAAAGCAAATGCAGGAAAAAAATACCGTTAACTTAGAACATTTGTGTATGTGTAATATAGTTAAAAAATATAATGTAAACAAATAGAATTTGTTTTGGTACCGAACATGAGAATAAAAATAAAAAATAATTAATACTAATAATAAATAACAATAAAATGTAAAAAAAATTGGATGGATAATCGCATTCCCAATACAATAGTAATACGCAAAATATAACGTGTAATAAAAATATTGATTATTATAATGTATATCATGTCCATTAAATATTTATGATGTGTAAAATTTAACTTCATACCGTGTGTTTGATAAAGCGTAATTTAAATAAAATAACAAGAGTGATTATTTGACCATTATTTGACTGACGTTTAATATTGTAGTATTATATTAATTCATTCGACGTTTCGACACTACTTTTGTGTCCTTATCAAGAGTTTACTGTCCCATATTAAAGATTAGCCGCACATAAATTTTTTTGCAGTTTTAACACTGTCAAATTTTAATGTGAAGGATCCGCGATCCATCCTTAATTAATTGTGCGATGTCTTTGTTGCATTAACTGTCACTACTTCGTGTTGACGTAGCCCTACATCAACTGTCCTTCGCTGTATACTTTAACATGAAGTAAGGACAGTTGACGTAGTTCTACGTTGTTGATTGCGGCAGGACAGTAATTGTTACTGTGCCCATTTGATTTTTTTTCGCTTATATTTATTATTTTTGCAATTTTTTCATATATAATTCTTTAAAATTTGATTTGGTTGATTAGTTCTTCTTTCAAATTAAAAATTTTTTAGCAGTATAACAAGAAATGTTTTACTATATTTACTTTAAAGTAAACTGCCGCTTTTTTGTGGCATTTCTAAATTTTTATCTAAAACTTGCTTCCTCATCATTTTTTTCGCTTATAGAGGAAACTTTATAAGCAAAGTAAAATAATGAGAAAGCAATGTTCAAGTTTCTTCTTGTTTGAGCAAGCAATCTCGAAATTCCCGAAAAAAACGCCCGGAAAAACCAAGGGATGAAATCGGTAATCGGTTATAAGTGAAATATCGAGGTTTTGTATACATCGCGAGCGAGCAATCTCAAAATTTCTGAAAAAACGTGCGGGAAAAACAAGGGATAAAATTGCTGATCAGTAAATAAAATATATCTAGGTTCCGTAGCCTATGTTTTGCGCAAGGATGTAAAGAATAACTATGCAAAAGTTGGTCCAAATCGGTCAAATAGTTTAAGAGTGTATAAAGATCAAACAGACATACAGACATTCTATTTTATGTAGATAGATAATTGTTTGGCTTCCTCATTGAGGAAGCTTTTTGAGACTTTCAATACTTTCGAGAAGAAATGGGACTATATAAGCTATCTAATGACGTATTAATCATTACTTTACGATTATTAGTTCCGAAGATATAAACGTTCAAAGTGTGACATGTTTTTGTTGCATTTGTTGCCGTTGCATTCGTCTCCCGTCCCCCATCCCTCGTCCCCGTCCACCATCTCCACCCCATCCCCGTCCCCCGTCCCCCGTCCCCGTCCACGTCCACCGTCACCGTTGCTCCCAATATTACCTCCTACCCACTGTCGAGAAAGACATAGTTCTACGTCAAAAATATATATACTTGTGCAATGTATATTGATTGTATTCAATTAAACCATTAATCAAAATTTTATTTTTATTATTATTTTTTAGCAAATATATAAGAATCCTGATTGAACATACTTGGGTGAAGTAGTAAAACATACAAAAATCAAAGAAATTATTTCAATAAATAATTTATAAATATATAATAATTTGTTGGAAGAATGGCTGAAAAGAGTCATCATAACCACAATAATCACAATATATGTTGTAACGCAAATGTAACTGAGCGTAATAAAAATTCAAATTAAAAAATAATGAATTACTTATTAATTTTTTTAAAAGTAATTTATTCTTTACTTATTAATTATTAAAAAAGTAATCCGAAATGGAAAAATCGCATTAATTATTTAAAAAATAATGCGTAATAAAAAAAATTGCATTGATTTATTTAAAAAGTAATGCGTAATAAACAAAATCGCATTGATTATTTAAAAAGTCATGCGTAATAAAAAAAATTGCATTGATTATTTAAAAAGTAATGCGTAATAAAAAAAATCGCATTAATTATTTAAAAAGTAATGCGTAATAAAAAAAATTGCATTGATTTATTTAAAAAGTACTGCGTAATAAATAAAACCGCATTGATTATTTGAAAAGTAATGTGTAAGAAAAAAACTCGCATTGATTATTTAAATAGTAATGCGTAATGAAAAAAAATCGCATTAATTATTTAAAAAGTAATGCGTAATGAAAAAAATTGTATTGATTTATTTAAAAAGTAATGCGTAATAAACAAAACCGCATTGATTATTTGAAAAGTAATGCGTAAGGAGAAAAATCGCATTGATTATTTAAAAAGTAATGCGTAATGAAAAAAATCGCATTAATTATTTAAAAAGTAATGCGTAATGAAAAAAATTGCATTAATTATTTAAAAAGTAATGCGTAATGGAAAAACCGCATTGATTATTTGAAAAGTAATGCGTAATGAAAAAAAAAACGCACTAATTATTTAAAAAGTAATGCGTAATTGAAAACCTTTGTATTGGTTATTAAAAAAATAATCTTTAATGAAACCGTAATACATTACAAAAAGTAATGCATTATTTTGAACCCTGGCGTGATCAATGGTTCGTGCTCAGAAATCTAAGAGTTACCTAAATAATTAAATCCGCATTATGCGGAAGCACTCCGTAAAAGAAGATCTCTCAGTACCAAAACAGGAAATAGCCGCTTTCTATCGACAATCCATGTACTCGCCGTTGCCGTTGCCTTTCGTCAAGAAGTGTAATGGCGGCAGCCTCTCGTCAAGCCGTGTAATTCCGTAATTCTTTGTTGCTGAGCTTATATTACAAGTACTTCTTGTGATAATTTGTAGAAGTATTAGTAGGTACAACGACGATAGTAGCACAGAATTTACGTAAATAAAATCAAACTTGCACGGCAGAAGGCCAGAATAATGAAACGTGATTCGCAATTGTAAAGAATCGAATAGCGCCGGTAGCCGGGCCGCAAGCTCATGCATGCACGCACCCCTCTTCACGCGCTGATCACGTAAATCGGAGGCGGCTGTGCCGTACAGTGCGCGCTACAGAAGTAACTAGTGGAACTAAGTCCGCCATCTCGAGCGTTTTTACGGAATCAATATAGTAACGCAATAAATGCCATAGATGGCAGCATAGACACTTTCTCTCTTCGACATGATCTCGTATTTCAAACAAATGCAGTTATTCAGTATTAATTTAAATCAAATAAAGATTTTATTAAGATTCATATTAAATTCATATTCAACTGTTTTTCGCGGGTTGCAGCGTATTTGTTGCAAATTTGCTAAAGCTTGCTTGCATCTTGCTCACGTATTGAGGAATCACCTGCTTGTTTTGTTTAAGTTTCAAGTTAATTGTTCGACTTGATAGCAACTTGCTAGCAAAATTGCAGACATTTTGTTACCTGGGTTCAAGCGTTCCTCAATCGTTAACCAAGCAAGATAATTAACTGATGCGACAGTAATAAATTCAATAAATTTTAATGCATTTCCCATTAATGCGGATCGCAAATATTGAAATTTTTGTATATTGTTTAAAGCGTGATTGATGTAGACCAAAGAAGGAAAGGCGTTGTGGAAGGGTAACCACTTAGAGTAATCTGAAAAAATTTTCGGTATATTAATGAATGGGGCAACTTCACCTGAAGTATTGTCTTGCGGGTAAATTAACGGGCGTTGAATTACCTACTGAATTAGCAGAAATAATTCCATCACGTTCAAGACGTTTAATTCTAGAGATCACCCGAAAATATTTGGTTTCGAATTCAATTTTGCGTTCAATTTCATGCTCGTTCGATGGTTGTATATTTTCAATTGCACTACATGAAATTCCCCGAACATTGGTTCATATTTATTTAAACATAACTTCAGTTCTGTTATGTGTTTGGTTGATCAAATAATTCATTAAGCTATAATTCTAATCGAGTAGATTTAGCCTTTATTTATGCTGTACGAGCTACAAGTTCACGTATAGGTATCCGTAGTCATTTTTTGTTATGAGTTACGAATGAGAGTAATCAATGAAAATAAATAATAAATCGACTCGAATCAAAATTATCACATATTTGTAAGGATTTTGGAAATCAAGGAAGTAGCCACTCACCTGAGCGATTTCTTATGTAAAGTTATTCTTATAAATGGTTCGTTATTTGCGTATTCGTCCTTGTGTATACACGAAATTTTATGAGCAATCGAGGCATTGCCACGTGTACAGCTGAGTCTCGTTTTCATTTCTTATCCAATAATTTATAATTGCTTGCTTGCGTAATGGGATGAGTAGAGATATTTCTCAGTATTTTAATGTTTGCAATTAAGAGAAATGAATTAAGCTCTCGACATTACCATATGTGACTGCTCTTATTGTAAGCTCCTCGGAACTGCCGATGGAACGGAGTAATTTTGTGCTCCAGATTTACGTACGGAATACGTAACTTGTAAATCTGACTCGAAGGACCAATGTTATTTTTTTGAGTGAGAAAATAACCTTGAGGATAGGTAGGAATAACTCTCCAAATATCTCAATGTTTGTCACTTTATTATATAGTCTTGTCTGGGTGAAAGCTTGGTAAACTGAATTCCGTACAACGGTGACAATACAAGTAGGCACTGCCTAATTCTAACGCTTTTGATAATATAGATCGAACACATGGCAATATTGTGCTGTCTCATTTCTTGACGTCTGACCCGTATCTTATTTGTTTTGATTATTATTTATTTTGACAGGCGAGATCCTCAAGTTGCCGACCACAGAATAATGTCAGAATGTTGACGAGAAAAAGCCTCTGACTTTGTAAATTAACGAATTGATCACACGATCACAGATTTCTATTACTAAATTGCTAACTCCGTAAGATTAACGTGGAGCCAATTTGATAGAAGAAGAAGAGGGGATGAGAGACGGCCATCTTTACCCAGTCATGACCAAACCATAGCATCTTTTAAGAGTCACCTTAACCGTAAGTTTATTGAACACTTTATATTATGTGCGCTCAGAGAAAAGCCTTCTCTCTGATGCTATATATATTTTTATTTTAATTATTACTTAATTTCTTTATTTGTAAAACTAATATTTATTAATTATAGATACGTACCGTTACGTCCTGTGGAATTCACGCGATTCCTTTCTTTTGTAGAATTAAAATCGTAAACAGTGGTTATCAATTGGCAAGCGGATGCAAGCTGTTGCTCATTAAAAGTAAAGAAACGTAACTAGAAACTTCCCGTTGACTCGAACCCAATAAATTAAACAAGTAATGGATTTGTTGTGATCCAAGTGGTCCCAATAATTCCACGAAGCAGGGCAACGGAAATTTAGTTACGATAGCGGGCAACGAAAATTCAATTGAAACGCGCGATAACGGGAAGCATGGGTCACCATAAATTAAAACGCCATGCGAGGGCTTTTCAAATCACGCGTCTAATTAGAAGTCGCGTCGTCACCCTGCCTCGATTTATCAAAACTTAGAGTTCACATGTGTCACCCGTTTAAGAACGCGGATTTGAACTCTGACCCACGCTTCCCAGTAAGCGATAAAGATAAAGCAGTAAAAAGAATATTAGCTTGGACCACCAAAGAATGGGGAAATATAATTCTAATAACAAACCCGCTAATAGATGACCACTAATTAGAAATTGTGTAACGAGATTTCGGTAACTCGCCACGAGATAGGCGGAAAACCGAAATCTACGTCACAAATAGGAACCAGACTCCATCAATCCTAATCATCCCCGGATTAAATCCGCTCCTTTCAATTATATAAAAACCGCGATTCCGCGTACCTCAACGCACTTTTGCATTTGACACTTGCTCTTGCACTTCGACTCAGTTTGTTTAAACTGCCACGCAGTCAGTCCGACACTCTAGTCGCGAATCAGTTCAGTAAATTCTGTACTTTTTGTAAATTTGGTGCGTGTTTACCGCCAACCCAGGGTCTTGCCAACGACCTTCAGCACGCCTCGAACATCGAGATCCGCGAGTCGCAACCAACAGAGCCGTGCAACTTCTTTAATACCAACATCCGCTCACACAAGAGCCCACCAAATAGTAAGTCTGCAATCTCACTCGCGATTTTTAAATTGGATCCTCGGAGTTCACAAATAACATATATATATATTACATATATATACATTCTTGCGCCGCTTCGTGGCAGCGCCCCGCCGCCGTCACAAGGCGCGGAAATTCGCGCCCAGGGACGAGCCAGGGAGGCGACGACGAGATCTCCAGAGACCAACATTTTATATCATTTCCGCGTTTTGACTATTCTTTTATTTTCATGTGTAAATTGTAATGCGCGCGGTGCCTCACCCACACCACGGCGAATCTTCGAGGGAGTACCGATAACGAGAAGGGTCCGGGAGGACCAAGGACCAAGGAGAGATGGCGAGAGCGGAAGCTACAGGGATCACGGGCGGCGAGAGCAACGCGGCAGGCGTGCGGCGAATGAGGCAGCGATGGACAAGGCCGCCGATAGCGGGGCCCCAGGTACCGGGGAAAACCCGGCCTCAGCAATCTGCCTCCACGAAATACCGGCCCGCGGGGTGACTGATCACCGCCCCGAAAGCAACTGGAGGCACACCGGCCAGAACAAAGTCCAGTCCGCTGCCCAGGGACAAATTGAAGAAGTCGCTACGCCGCCGAGGGACCGTTGCGCGCCCCCGAAGGATCCACCTTACGACGATCCTGCGTTAGAATATCGCGCGAGCTTGCAAGCTTGCTCTCGATTGGTTGGCACGCCCCTACGGAAGGGGTGCCGCATCGATTCCGCTATCGAGCGAATCTAGCGAGACACTCTCTGGTCGTCCGTCGGCGAGACCGCACGTTAAGTAAGATCCGCGATAGCCGCCCCGAATCGGGAGAATCTATTACGCAGCGACGATCTTTAGTACGAGGTGACGGCGAGGAATCCGAGGAGAAGGCATTGCATCGGTTAGGTTGCCCGCAAGTAATACTGATATGTAAGCCACGACGCCGCCCTCCGGTACGCGCTCTCGCTCGGGAACACGTTGTAATACCGCAACACGTACAGTTCTTTGAGACTGAATATCGAATTGCGATCGACAGCGAGAGCGAAAGGCCTCGGGATGGTATTGTGGCCGCGGAATCCTGATAAGAACGTTCTAGCGAGCCTCTGGAGATCGCGATAGATTAGTTGACGAAATCCGGTAACGCGAGCCCGTTTTCGCGTAATGTCCGCGCTCGTGGTCGCGTCTCGCGCACCCGGTGTATACGGTGTATCAAGCCACCAAAAATTCCTTGCGTTGGAGTGTTGTCCGCGTCGACACATTAATGGCGTCATCGTACCGCTCGTGTTGGCTAATTGCAGTAAAATATTATTCGTGTTAGAATAGTTGTGTTCGGATGTTGAATGCGTGTGGGTATTAGTCGTGCGGGCTGGAGAACGTTACTCGCGTGGTTTACTCAGTGCTCGCGGTAGACTCATTGCCCGCATGACTGCGTCCCATCATTGCTCGCGGTAATTCCGTCTTTTTCTTCGTATCCGTTCTAGTATTCTCCGTTCCCTCGCGACGACCCCGTATTTTGCGTTAGTTATAAGGTTTTTTATTTTATCGAATGTATCGGCGCCTCCTTGTTGTGCCCGATCAGAAGTCATCTACGTGAGATTTCGATAACTTGGCGACAGAATCCTCGCGCGACTCTGTGGCGTTCACGCGCTCCGGGCGTGACACACCCTTGTTCGCAATATTTTTCGTAAAAATTCACTTCATAGCGACTTTACTATTATGCGCTACTCCGATTGTTTCAAGCTCGGTCGTCTCTTTTGCCGATGTTCCGTACTATTGGCGATCTGAGTTTTCTATTATTATTATTCGTTGCTCGAGAAAAGCACCTTCCGCGCGTTTATCTTAATTAGAAGTGAGACTCCGTTACTTTCTAGCGTCCACGTTGCTATCATTTCTGTTCCTTAAATCCGGACGCTCGCGGCAGCTACTATTTACTTGCATGATTTAGGTTGTTATTAATCGAAGCCGCATGGGCACTTCTTATGATTTTCTTGAGAGTCATCACGCAATAAATGTTACTCATTATTGTTAACGGATTGAGTTGCTAATTTACATGTCACCCCGCCTGATATCGCACCGCCCTTCATCACCCCCGCCTGAGGATTAGGTCGAGCTAGCCGATTCCTCGCACATCCGCACGTTTCGCTTGGCGTCTTGTTTTGGTTTTCTTTTGCAATTTCGCGGACGCGCATTGACGCGTCTGGCGCCCAACGAAGTTTCGCGAAGTGTCGGAGGTGCGAGGGAATCGTCGGAGAGGCCTGTCATCCCGCTCTCTTTACTCCTTTTGATCCGGCACGCGTCCTGGAGCGGTGTGGGAGTGAAAAAGTCGTGACAATATATATGTTAAAAAATTTCATTTTTCCTTTTTAACTTCCCAAACTGATTAGACAATTATAATTTCTCACCCCTTACATAATAATTTTTAGTAACTAGCCAAAGTCGCAAGAGTTTAGCCCTAAAAATAAAGAAAAGATACGTACGTAGCAGGCGAGCCCGCGTCGTTGAGCGACAGTTCCTTCAGGCGCATCGAGAACATTTTAACCGCTACCATTTTCCACAATTTTCCCTTGCCCCGCGTTTACTCGCGTATAAAATTTTTCCCGACACCCCCGATTCCTCTCCCTGTTCCGGACCGTCCTATTCCCCGGTTCCTTCCGAGGAACTTAACCAGTTCCCCTATCCGGAGCTCCCACACTCCCCCATCCCTTTTTACCTACCCGACGATTACCCCGAGAGAACACCCTCTCCTGCGTTCTCCACCTCGAGCGTGGAAATTCTTTGCGAAATACCCCGGTTCTCTTTCAATAGATCCATTTTTCCCACGCTCTCCGCCTTGAGCGTGAAGATCATTCCCGAAGTTATTTTAATAGATTAATTTTAGTAATGGAATAAAACACATAATAATTAATTAAAAATAAAAATGTTAACATAGAAATACAAGTATAACCACCTTTCACACACACACACACACACACACACGCACTCGTGACGTACACCCTTCTCTTTTCCTTTGTGTTTTTTTTTTAATTATAAATGTACTAACCGGGCAGGAGATCATATTAAATGTCGAAGCATCCCCTCAGTAATCCTGTCCGATGTCCTCCGAACTAATGTAACACCCGCGTATTCTCCATACACATATACACTCACCACACTAGATCTGTATCATTTGCGTTCTGTTTTTATGTTTTTCTATGTACATATAAATGTAACTGGCTCATTAATTTTCTTTATTTATAATAAATAATTGTAATGTTTTTAATTTCTCAAATTAATGTCTAATTATTTAATTTAACAACTCGTCACCAACCTCCCCCGCTCGCAAAATCGTACACGGTCCGATCCCAGGTAATAGGGATTGCATAATCCTTGACCTAAAACAAGACCGACGATCGCACGGCTCGCAGTAGGCGTAATAGCGTTTTTTCGGACGTGGACCCTCGACTGGAGCTTTTCGAAAAGTGCGTTCGGCTCGAGGCACGCGTTTACTCGCGCGACCCGAGATAACCTTTAAGAATTCGGTTGCGTCCTTCCTTACCCCGTCCCCTCTGGGTAGCCTTTTCTTCGCTTCCCAGTTCTCCTTTTCACTGAGACTCCCGGGGTTTGGACGTAACAGTACCAAAATAAAAACGTATTAGAACTTTTGTTATTGTAAATGCAATAAAAAACTGCACAGTATTAAGGAATATTTTTAATTGTTTCAAAACGTGAAAAATGAAAAAAAAAAAGATTTCTTTTTCATTTTATTGTAATTTTACAAAATATAAATATAATCGAAGCGAAATGAGTACACTAACACTACTTCACAAAACACTGTATGTGATGGAGTAAATGGGGTAAATATGGCGTCCGTGGCTTCAAGCTATGTCGTAACAAACTATAATATGTTAGCGATCTAGTTATAGAAATCTCTGATCACGATAGCGAGTACGAGAACGTTCTAGGGCAGTTTTTCATGAAGAATCAAAGGAGTTCGATCAGCCGGCTGCCGTGTCGCCGCCACGCCGCGAGTGATTCGCGACAATTGTATGCCTATACTTTTATTTTATGAATAAAGTTCTTTGTATTGTTAACTCTCAGCCCGCATCATCCAATTATTCTACAATATATATAATAAAATTTTATTTATAAAGTTCTTTTTTACTTGTAAATGTGTGTGTGTGATTCGATTTTTTTACAATAGAAAATATTTATAAATATTTTTCGAATTATGTAGATACTCATTCTAAAATTCATCGATTATTTTGCAAATATAAAATATTATTTCTTATAAATATTACTGGAATCCTAAGAACTTCCTAGAATCATAAAACTTGATCATTAGATTTAAATCGAATTTTTAAGTACATATTGAACTTGATTTTATCCCTATGTTTAATATATTAGGTGTATCCGTGTATTTACTATTAATTTATTGCAAATATGAAAAATTAAAATATTTGGAGATTTTTATACTAAAAAAATAAAAACCACTTAGAGATAAAATACAAAATGTTTTATTTAGTGTTTTGATTTCAGTTTGCGCAGAACTGTAGTGTATTAATATTAGAAATTCAACCTTTATCTGAATATCTGAATATCTGAAGAATCGATGAGATCTAATAATAACTCTACTCTCCTATTTTTTTGCATTCAACTAAAAACGATGACAAAAATTATCTGATATATATATATATATATATATATATATATATATATATCAGATAATTTTTGTATGGTATATATATGGTATATATATATATGGTATATATATATATGGTATGGTATATATATATATATATATCAGATATATATATATATATATACCATAAAATTTTTGTTACATATACAGGGTGTTTCTTAATAAGTACAAAATTCCGTGATTATTTTAGGAAGAAAATGTCTTATAAACATGTGCCCTAAACCGCTTTGTTTTAAAAATACAAAGTGTCACACCCCTGGTGGATCAAAAAATGTTCTATCGATACCATAAAATGATTCTTAATACTACATGTACGCATACCAAATAAAATATTTTTATACGTTTTCCAGATTTTCGAAATTTCCATATTTTTTCTACTACTTTGACTATTGTATTTTGTAAACAAAGCAGTTTAGGACCTTTACGTTTATAGAGCATTTTTTTCCTAAAATAAGTCACGGAATATTCCTTTCAAGTTTTTGTACTTACTTAGGAAACACCTTGTATATGTATAAAAAATTTTTTTTACATATGTTAATGAAAATAATATACAAATATTTCAGCTGATATTAATACTCGAAACATTTTTTTAAACGAAATTTTTTATATTTTATGTCCTCAATAATTCCTCCATGTTGATAATAATATTTTTTGCAGTTATTATGAATTAATAAAAAACAACGCAGAAGATACTCAGTTACATACAAAATATATGGCAACACGCCTATTTATGTCTGTTGCTTATACTGAATATAACTCGCGTGTCAAAACCTGTTTTTTTTTGCACAAAACAGGTATACCAAGATTTTTATTGTACGAAAATTCTTTGAAATACCTACAGTAAGATAGAATAATCGGGGCGTTTTTAGCAGCTGCTATAATATTATTTTTACAAGATTATATACTGAAATATGCAGTGAGTATTCGGGTATCCACAGTGTATTGATGGAAAGGTAAAAAATTATATATTGACGGAAGGGTTACGTAAATGTGGAAACTTATATGTTTGTATACGCGACTGATATGTACAATGAAATTATGATTTCACGATTAATCAAGATAATGTGGAGAAGTGAGAGAATGAGAGTGAGAGTGAGAGTGAGTGAGTGAGTGAGTGAGTGAGTGAGAGAGAATAACTGTCTTCAGGAGCGCCCGTGGTAACAGGCGCGATTTTCATTTAATGTTTGAATGTTTGATCAATAAATGTTTTACTCCGAATTTTGTTTTGTGGTCAAGCGAGATGCTGAGGACGATCGGTCGGAGTTCAGTCGTAAATCGGCGTTACGAGAGAGCGTGCGGAAAAGTCGTGATCCGAGAACAGAAATGTAGTGCGCGAAAGCAAAACGAGAGTTTATTATTTGTCACTAATTAAACGTTCATTGGTCTAAACTGTTGTAGATTTCTTTTAAATAAAATAAAGATCCTACATAAATTGGGGGCCTCTCCGGGATACGGCCAATGCGGTTCGCGAGATTAGTGACATTATCGTGAGAACGAGTTCGATATGGATAGCAACGTTAGATACGCAAGCAATCTGACGGTCTTACAGCTGAAGGAGAAATTGAAAGAATTAGGACTACCTTGTACCGGCAACAAGAACGAGTTAGTGATTCGATTAAATGCGTCCACCCCTTCTGAATGAGAGAAGAAGGAGTACGGACGAAGCCACCGGCGCAGATATGAATGAGAGAGGAGATTCAGAAGAAGAGTTGCGATCAGATTCCCGTCCTTGCGATGTACGTGTCTTTGAGATGGAGTTAAATGCGTTGAGACGAGAGATCGAGCAATTAAGAATACAACGGCGATCCGACGTTCGTGTTCCCAACGCGCATGTTGATGTGGAATCCAGGCTAATGCAGCCGAGAATAAATATAAATTCGATAGCCGAGCTTCTCGTTATATTTGACGGTACAACAAATAATTTTGAGATTTGGGAGAGACAGCTTAGGCAGTTGAGACGAACTTATCGTTTAGACGAAGAGCATACAAGAGTACTGATCGGCATGCGGTTGAAGGGGAAGGCGTACGAATGGTTACATTCAAGATCGGAACTCGCGGAAATATCTGTGGAAGCATTGATTTGTGAACTCAAGGCTATGTTTGATCATCGGCCGAGTAGAACAATGTTGCGCAAGAAGTTTGAAGACCGCATGTGGAAAAAAGGTGAAACATTCAGCGACTATATGCATCAGAAGATAATTCTGGGGAACCATGTTCCAGTCGATGAAGAGGAAATTATCGACTACATTATCGACGGTATTCCTGATGTAAGACTGCGGGATCAAGCTCGTATCAGCAGTTTCAAAACGAAGAGATCGTTGCTGGAGACATTTGAGAATGTCATGCTGTGGGAGAAGAAACATCCTGGAGTACGAGGTGACGGAACAAAAGAAAAGGTACAGCACCAGAAATCAGCCAAAAGCGGAAAGGACGAGCGGAAAGAAGCATCAGCTGATGACAAGAGGCGCTGTTTCAACTGTGGTCTACCCGATCATCTGGGCAAGGATTGTCCGACGAAGGAGAACGGTCCGAAGTGCTTCAAGTGCGGTGAGCGAGGTCACATCGCGTCCAAGTGTCTTGGAAAACGAGAGGACGTTAAAAGTAGCTATGTTGTAACGCAGGTAACGCAAACAAAATGTAATAAAGAGGTCGCGATAAATGGTTGTAATATCGTCGCGCTAGTCGATACCGGGAGTGATTTATGTCTTATGCGCGCGGATCAATACGTTGATTTAGGATCTCCGCCGTTAGAATGTAAAAACACGCGATTTACCGGTGTAGGGTTAAAAGAAAACGAAACGTTAGGAGAGTTTCACACAGAACTAACAGTTGACGGACGTTCATATCCCATTCTAATTAGAGTTGTCGCTAATGACGTGATTAATTTCAAGTTGCTTATTGGCATTGATTTTTTGAATACGGTAGAGTTGCGCATTAAAAACGGAAATGTGTTGATTAGCCCCTTGGCGGAGACAATCGTGGAGAAGTTACCGGAGATATTTCAAATAGATCTTAAATGTGAAAAAACTGACGAAGTAGATGTATCGCATGTTGTTAATTGTGAGCATCGGTCAGCTCTTGAAAAAATTGTCAGCAGCTACTCTCCTGTTAAAGTTAGAGAAACTAACATTAAAATGTCAATCATTTTAAAAGATGAAGAACCTGTTTACCAAAGAGCCCGACGATTGTCTCCGACGGAAAAAGAAAAAGTGAATGAGCATATTAACGACTGGATTCGGGATGGTATCATTCAGCCTTCCTTATCTGATTATGCGAGTCCTGTAGTTTTAGTTGCGAAAAAGGACGGAAATACGAGACTGTGTGTCGATTATCGACAACTTAATAAAAAAATTGTACGCGATCGATATCCACTTCCCCTCATAGAGGATCAATTAGATCTTTTGCAAGACGCGAAATATTTTAGTACATTAGATTTAAAGAACGGATTCTTTCACGTCCCTATGGATAAAGACAGTATAAAGTATACGGCTTTTATAGTTCCTGATGGACAATATGAATTTTTGAAAGTGCCGTTCGGACTCTGTAATTCGCCGTCGGTGTTTCAGCGGTTTATTAATGATATTTTTCGAAACGCGATAAGAAAAAAAAAGTTTTAACATATTTAGACGACTTGATAATTCCTTCTAAAGATGAAGAGACAGGAATAATGAATCTTAAGATTATATTAGAAATTGCGAGCGAAGCCGGATTGATTATTAACTAGAGAAAATGCTGTTTCTTACAAACCAGAATTGATTTCCTTGGTTATGTGATAGAAAACGGTCGAGTATATCCGTCCACGCGTAAAATCGAGGCAGTGCGTAAATTTCCAGAGCCGATAAGTGTTAAACAAGTACAAAGTTTTCTCGGATTTAGCGGATACTTTAGAAAATTTGTGCCGAAGTATTCTATTATAGCGCGTCCGTTGACGAATCTGTTAAAATCAAATGTAAAGTTTTACTTTGGCGAATAAGAGAAAAGAGCGTTCACTAGTTTAAAGGATATTTTGTGTGATCACCCCGTGTTACATTTGTATAGAGTCAATGCGATTACGGAATTACATACTGACGCGTCCATAGACGGTTACGGCGCGATACTTTTACAAAAAAGCGATGAAGATGGAGCTCTTCATCCTATCTATTACTCTAGTGGTAAAACTACGCTCGCGGAACGGCGTTATACTAGTTATGAGTTAGAAGTACTTGCTATAGTTAGAGCTCTTAAAAAGTTTCGCGTTTACTTGTTAGGTATCCCTTTTAAGATAGTGATAGATTGTCGTGCATTTGCATTGACAATGCATAAGAAAGATTTGTGTGTGCGAGTAGCGCGATGGGCACTTTTATTAGAAGAATTTGACTATGTTATTGAGCATAGGCCCGGTAAGAGTATGATGCATGTTGATGCGTTAAGTCGTAATCCCCTCCCGATATGTATGGTTGTGAATGAACGCGATAGTTTGACTGTAAAATTTAAGCGAGCACAACAAGATGATAGTGATGTAAAGAAAATGTTTGATGCGGTAAAAGAAGAGAAACTTAATGGTTACACGATTAAAAACGATTTATTATTTAAAGAGCATAATGGAGACCTATTATTAGTTGTCCCGAAATTGATGCGTACACAGATTGTTAAACAAGCGCATGAACGTGGTCATTTTTCAGTGGCCAAAACTGAAGCGTTTTTGTGTAAAGACTATTATATTCCCAATGTGAGATCAAGGATCGAGAAAGTTGTGAGAAATTGTGTCACTTGTATCTTAGCAGAGAGAAAACAGGGGAAACAGGAAGGATATTTGAATACTATAGAGAAAGGTAAACTTCCGTTAGATACGTACCATGTAGATCATTTAGGGCCGTTGCCTTCCACGAGGAAAAATTATAAACATGTCTTTTTAGTAGTCGATGCGTTCACTAAATTTACATGGTTATACGCGACTAAAACCACGAATGCTACTGAGGTTTTGAGTAAGCTTAAGAAACAAGCGATTATTTTCGGAAACCCGCGAAGGATAGTTTCAGATCGCGGAGCAGCATTTACGTCTAAAGAATTTGCAGAGTATTGTGCGGAAGAAAAGATACGTCATATATTAACCACAACCGGAGTCCCTCGAGCGAACGGTCAAGTAGAGCGAGTAAATCGAGTACTTATTCCACTGCTAACTAAACTCTCAGATAAACGAGAAGAATGGTTTAAATTTCTTGATGTGTCTCAACTTTGTTTGAATTGTACATCACATAGAAGCATTGGAACTTCACCATTTCATTTAATGTTCGGTACTCATCCGCGTGTGCGAAATGATCTTCAAATTCGAGAGTTGTTAGAAGCGGAATGGGTTAATGATTTTCAAAATGAGCGAAATGATTTGCGAGAGCAAGCAAAAGAATGTATTGCGAAAGTACAGCGCGAAAATCGAGTAACTTTTGCGAAGAAGCGTAAAGCAGCTACTAAGTATGGAGAGAATGATTTAGTGGCGATAAAGCGTACTCAATTAGGCCCCGGTTTAAAACTTGCGAACAAATATTTTGGGCCATATGTTGTAACGAGTGTATTACGTAATGATCGATATCTTGTACAAAAATTTGGTGAGCATGAGGGACCGATGAGAACATCCACATCCGCTGATCACATGAAGCCATGGGTAGAATGTATGAGTGATGATTCCGAGGAAGAAGAAGAGGCGTAAACATTCGGGGCGAATGTTATTACAGAATGGCCGAGTGTGGAGAAGTGAGAGAATGAGAGTGAGAGTGAGAGTGAGTGAGTGAGTGAGTGAGTGAGTGAGAGAGAATAACTGTCTTCAGGAGCGCCCGTGGTAACAGGCGCGATTTTCATTTAATGTTTGAATGTTTGATCAATAAATGTTTTACTCCGAATTTTGTTTTGTGGTCAAGCGAGATGCTGAGGACGATCGGTCGGAGTTCAGTCGTAAATCGGCGTTACGAGAGAGCGTGCGGAAAAGTCGTGATCCGAGAACAGAAGTGTAGTGCGCGAAAGCGAAACGAGAGTTTATTATTTGTCACTAATTAAACGTTCATTGGTCTAAACTGTTGTAGATTTCTTTTGAATAAAATAAAGATCCTACAATAATTCTATACCTTTTTTTGTTTCCATTTTTCTTTTTTTTTTGTTATTTGTTCGATGATTAAATAATATGCAATTGTGAAAAGAATTGTTAAAAATATAATTTCTTCTCACTATAAAAATTCAATTATTTAAGATTATTATTTATTTTATGACAAAAGTATTATTTAAAATTAATTAAGTAACCAAGAAAATGTAAATAAATCAATATGTATGTACAAACATAAAAATTCTTCATAAAATATAGAATGTTATAACTTGTCTTTTTTTTTATAATTATTAGTATAATGAATTAATGATATCGTTATATATGTTTTAAAAAATATATTTGTATTTTATATATATATATATATATATATATATATAAAACAGGGTTTTTGTAAAGTCTGTTGTCACCCCTATATTTCGCAAACGGCTCAAAATAATAAAAAACTGCAAAATACGTGTCCGATCATTTTGAGAGAAGCTATTCTTAAGAAAATTAGAGAGGATGTCCCCCCAAAAGGTGCCCCAGGGGGGACTTCCACTGAAAAAATTTAAATGGAACCCTCTATATTGTAATATATTGTTTGAAAGGACACAAAAAAAAAATTTTTTGACGCAAACCAGAGGTCGATAGGTTGACCCGTTCGGGAGTTATTTTGGGTAAAAAATTAGCTTTCTTGAAATTTGACTCATCTAAATAACTCCCTAACAGATCAACGTATCGACCTTTGGTTTGCGCCAAAAATTTTCTTTTTTTATGTCCTTTTAAACGATATACTACAATGTAAAAAAGTCCATTATTTTGAGCCGTTTGTAAAACATAGGGGTGACAACAGACTTTATAGCAACCCTGTGTGTGTGTGTGTGTGTGTGTGTGTGTGTGCGTGTGCGTGTGCGTGTGCGTGTGCGTGTGCGTGTGCGTTGCGTGTGCGTGCGCGTGTGCGTGTGCGTGTGCGTGTGCGTGTGCGTGTGCGTGTGTGTGTGTGTGTGTGTGTGTGTGTGTGTGTGTGTGTGTGTGTGTGTGTGTACGTGACAAGATTGTCATTATAATATTATTTTCTTCAAATATTTCGGCGATAAATTATGTTGTATCGATTTTACTTGATGTGTTGAGACATTTTTAAATAAATATCATCTGCATATTTCATAGACAATTTATTTAATTGGATGATCGATACGTGCTCTTTTAACCGGTGTAAACGCATGCACAGAATAATTATACACTTTTTATTGTATTTTCGAGCGTTGGAGTACAAAACGATGGGCCATGCACATATCTTCTGTAAATATTCTATTAGATGGAACACAATTTGGAGATGTTTAGATTTTCACAAATTTTTTCATTTCATTTTTTTTCTTTTTTTAATTCAATTTCAAACAACTCGAAGATATCATTACGTTGCACGTAATCGCTATCTCTTAATATTAGTACATGCCACCAGAGCCACCGCTGCCGAGTCCGGCTTTCGTGTCAACAGGTACTTGTTTTTGAAAACAATCTTCCAAGAACTGTTCCATGGAGAGATACAAATGTCCCTTAACGCCCGCTAAAGTATGGCTTACATCCGGATAGACCTGAATAAATAAACAAATACTTCTTAGTTATAAGTTAATAAACAAATACTTCCTAATTATAAGTTTTAGTTCTTTGTTATGGTTGACTTTGCAATACTTAATGATATTAATTACATTTTACATTAATTAAGTTAAATTTTTAAGATAATTATTTATATTAAAAAACGCATCTGTGATGGCTATAAATTTGAATAAACAAAACGCATTTGATTTCTACATCTTGACTTACAATTAGATATAAATCAATCATTATAGGGAAGACCGGCACTGGTACATTTTTTTAATGATTTTTTTTACATGTAATTAATAAATGGTATACAAGCCGCAAAAGAATTTTTCAATAGCCGCATGTTTATACAAAACAAAAATAATTTTTTTAACTGAATAGTATAATTAATTTTATTGCATTAATAAATATTATAAGGCGACTACATTTGTAACAACTATCCCAGCATATGGAGTAAGTTGTTACAGTACTGGATTAAGTTGTGAAAGATCCAGTTTTAAAAGTATAGAGAAAAGTCCCCTATTATGAGATAAGGATCCTAATATGAGATGGCGGGGTTTTTTCATGGTGGGATCAACAAATGGGGCCTATATAGGACCTTTTAGCTTAACATATCTCATATTAGGATCCTGTCTGATAATAGGGGACACACACTTTCCTCTAATATATTTAATAAAGAGAAATAACAACACGTAATAACATGTATTATATTACATTTATATTGTTGATTGCAAAATTACAATACAGATATAATGTAATTAATGTTCTGTATTGACTGGTTTTGATACGTAATAAGAGACGCTAACGGAAATATTACATAAGATTATCTGCCGCTATTGTGCCGAGCTACATCAACAAAGTTGGTCAAAATTATAAATAGAAAGTTGTAACAACCAGTCCTGACCTGCCACGTTTAGATATTTTAATTATTGCTTAAATAAAAAAAATGTTTTAAGACATTAACATAACTGGAAGTTATTTTGTTTAAAGTAAAGATTTTAAAGAAACAGAGTTATGATATTTTATAACCAGATTTATAAATATAACATTTAATATATCTGATTTAATATATCTAACATACTAATTTATTTTACTTTTGGCTATACAAAACTAAAAAATTTTTTGTTTGTGAAAATACGCTACTCAGCCTGGAATAACTAACTGAAATATTATCGCAATGTTTTTGTGAAAATATTTTTTTGCAATATTATCTTTTGTCACTTTTACAATAATTACCGTGTACCAACTTGTCCTATGTACCAACTAGTCCCGGTCTCCCATACTTAATCTTAATAAAGACTTAATAAAGACTTAGTTTACACCGAGCTTTTGATACGCGTACCAAGTACTATATTCGAACTAAATCCATTGATACGATCAGTGTAAACGCAGAATGGTACGATACTCGAGAACAGCGTGTATCAGACCAAGCTGATACGTGTATCAAACATTCTCAACGCGCTATAAACGTTGATGACTTGATACGTATAATACTGTTTTTACTACGGCGCGTCGCGACACTTTAGTTGCAGATTGAAACCATTGTGTACCAAATCAAAATTGAAAAATGTCTTATTCGTATTTAAAATATAATCTAATATGATTAAATTAATGCAATTGATGTAAACAGGAGCGTATCTGCTTAGTCAGCACCAGCTTGATATCTGTATTAAAAGCTTTTACGATGTAAACTAAGCCAAAGTAACAGCTCGTATGAATGTATAGAACATTATTTAATTTATTCGTTAACAATCAGCAGAGAGAATAGTTGATACTATAATATAATAATATTATAATCCTTAAGGGGTTACATACCTTTGACAAAGGCTTTAACCCTAGAACACCACACTTTCAAAAGATCCTGATTCCATCATACTGGGTGTACGATACCCAATGTACTTTCAATTATCAATAATATTCAATTATCAATATTTTTAAAAAGTCGATATTTAAAAAAATCGATATTTTTTTTAATTTAAACGCCATTCGTTAGGAACGCGCCTGTGTTATTGTAATTACGATTAATTACGCTCAGGTGTATACAAATGTTTAGTTTATCTTTCGGTTATCGAACAACTGTTGACAGGCTGGGGCCCAAATGGGGCCCAAAACTACGGTTCTAGAAACTTTTAGAAAACCTTCTCCCTTAAGACGCGTAGGAAGTGGTGAGAATCTCGCGGGGGGTTCTGGCCATTTCGGGTATAAATCAGACGGAGAACGCCGCGGAACGACACATCAGTTTTTGACTTTGTTCCTAACTCTTATTCGACTCCAGGCAGTGACTTTTAATTTCTAACATTCGACTGTACGTTAAGTCCGAGCATTCACGCTCGATTCTGAGACTTATTCCCTGTACCCTTATATTTTAAAACTGCGTTTCACGCATAACTTAGTTTTGTACTAAGACTTAAAGAATAAAGGTAAGATAAATTTGAGAAAAGAAGCTGTAAATCTGAAACCTTATCTCGTGTTTGTTAAATCCTTAATTAACAAATTCACTCCTGAGATACCACTTGCAGTTTTTGCTAACAAAGAGTGTGGCGATCTGTCCTTTTCGCTGACGAAGAGTGTGGCGAACTGGTACTTTTGCTGCCGAAAGGCGTGGCGATTACGGGGTTGATTCTTGGGAATCGCAATAATCGTTGATAATTCCCGAGAGTGAGTTTGGTCTTTACGCTGACGAAGAGTGTGGCGGATTGGCTCTGGGCGCTGACAAAGTGTGGCGACCAATCAAATTCATTTTTGAGAACGCGGCTGAATAGCAAAAAAGGGAGGTAGACGAGTCAAATTAAAAGGATTAGGTTCCAGATCAAACGAGCTATTACTTCTAATCAAAATTCTCTTCTCCTCCTCCGGAAATTGCAACAATTAAAAAACGCACCTCCATTTAAACATATTCCTGTTGATTTCATAATTGATTATTCTAATTATAACCAAATAAATTGAACTGATCCTCGTTACGAGACTTATAAAGTTTGATATCTTTTCGGTCCCGAATAATAATAATAATAATCATCACACGACTTGTCCAAATTCCTGGTAAATTGCTTAAATGCATTGACCAAAAAACGAACAAACAACAGACAGAACGTGACACAATTAATGACGTGCCATACATCTACTAAACGGCAAATGAGGCTGCGCAGCATGATGAGTCGTAGAGGGGGAACAAAAGTTTAATTACCTTACCACTTTGATTCCCTAACTTTTACTATATAGAAATGGCGGGCACTATAACAACAAATATGGGTGTGCCACACCCAGTGTGGTGTTCTAGAGTTAAAACTAGGTCAAAATTAACAAATTTTTATTGTAGTTAAAATTATGTTTTATTAAAAAATGAAAATACATGTCTTGTAGAGTAATCTTTTGAGAATATTTCCCGAAAATTTCAATAAAAAATGTCAAAAATTGAGGTCCTGGCAGCTATTTTCCCGAATGGTGTTTGTAAAAATGGCTTTCGCGCTACCAGAGATACCTTCGCCTTCTCTTATGTAAAACAAAAAACAAAAATTTGTAGACAGTATGGAAGTTAAAAAACATTGTTAGCAAACATTGTGGAAAGCATGAAAAATGTCATAAATGCTATACTTAAGTATTTATGCTCAATTGATGAGGACTCGCAGCACGACTTATGTCCCGCCAGTGTCGAAAGTTTGCAAGTTTGCAAACATTGACGTTACAGGATTATAAGCTACATTTGTTTATGACCCCACAAGTTATAAACGAATGTATAAAGAAGATTATAAAGAAGGCTATAAAGAAGGTTTTCTATATGGACCTGGAATCGTCGATAAGGCTGAAACTTACGCGAGTACTAGAAATATACATATAATTAAATTGTACTTGAAACTTTAATAAACACGTTTTTCTCAAAACAACATTTTTCAAACTGGTTCGCACGATTTCAGACAAACTAATAAGCCAATCGGCTTTGCTCTGTGGCTGTATATATTTGCAAGAAGTCTCTCTAGCATTAGAACTAGTAAAATTAAAATACATTGACTTTTGCTCGCGATATATGATCAAGTTATCGAGGCCGTATAATATGTCTCAGAGCTCGGTTTGTTTTTGTGGTATTTTTAGAACACGTCAATTTAGTTTCTGATTTTGGTTTGTCCTACGGTACTTTTGGAACACGTCTTAATGTAATTTGTAATTGTGTATAATACTTCTTATTATTGTGACTTTGAATATGGCACGGTACGAATCTAGTGGAGAAAATGGTCAGTTTAATTTTCTTCACAGTTTTATACTTACAATTCTCACAATTTCATTCTTTTGACGCACCTAACATGTAAGTTTTCACGATTTAATTTTGACATGTTTCCCGTTATTATATTTGACATATTTATATTGACATTTTAGTGTGGCGTTCGCACGATGTAGTTAGGACACAACGTCTGGCGACGCATGATGTATAATTGTTGCGTATTTAATTATAATTATAATATCTCACTTGAAAAGGGCCAAATTATAGTCGAAACGTTGTGAGTCAGAATAAATGTGAACTGTCCAGTTAGGTCGCTTAATTTTGGATTTTATTATTAACTTTTTCCTTTTATTTTAATGTAAAAGTATCGATTCTTCAACGATTTAAAAAAAATTTACATGCTTCGAAATAATTAAAGAAATAGTTCGTCTTTAATAATTCTAGTTTCAACGATAACCGAACATGTGTAGATAAAGAATCTGTTTCATTTTTCTGTTTCAGATTACTGAGTGTCCAGATTTTATAGGAATCGTAGAACCTCGGCACGTTGAGCAAATATTTGTATAACTTCCGTAACTTTCAGTATTTTTACTTAAAAAAAATCTGAATTATACATAAAATATATGTTAATATATGTGTAAAACCTAGAATAAATCGGCCGTATAGTTTCTAAAAAAAAATCGAGAAAATACCCTTGTTTTTAGCCTTCGAAACGATAATCTTTCCTTTAGATAGAAAGTAATCTCAAGTAGTATCCAATATTTTTTGTTTGCACTTCAGAAAATCACTTGTACAAGTATACATTTTATATTTATGCAAGGAAATGTCAAAGTACCTGCTGTCGAAAGAGTATGCCT
The DNA here is from genome assembly GCF_048541705.1 of Temnothorax americanus. Lineage (NCBI taxonomy): Eukaryota > Metazoa > Arthropoda > Insecta > Hymenoptera > Formicidae > Temnothorax > Temnothorax americanus. Next base: position 295,294 of record NW_027509256.1, read on the forward strand.
TCCTTAGCAAGATGACGAGCAAGTGCCATGGACTGTTGAAATTGGACGTTGTCATCCGCAGTCCCGTGTACCAAATAAAACATCTTATCATGCAGATACCTTACTTTGTCATAAACGTTGGATTCAGCGTAGCCTTTGTAATTGGATGTCACGTTCGGTAATCCCATGTATCTTTCGGCATATGCAGAATCTGCGTCAATTAATCATTCGTTAAAATTAGATAAAGTAAATTTAGTAATACAGAATTTAGTAATACAGTAAAAAAAATCATGTTCTTTATATAACTGATCTAAACAATCTTTATATATGTATAACATTTTCCGGTAGGTGAGACCAGGGCTAGTTGGTACACTTGTTTAAAGATTTTTTTTACACGTAACTAATAAATGGAATACAAGCCGCAAGTGAATTTTTCAATAGTCGCATGCTTATACAACACAAAAATTATTTTTTTAACTAAATAGTATAATTAATTTTGTTGCACCAATAACAATAATTATAAGGCGACATTTGTAACAACCAGCCCCATATATACGGGGTAAGTTGTTACAGTACTGGATTATAAGTTGTGAAAGATCTAATTTTCAAAGTATAATATATTTAATAAAGAAAAATGACAACAAGTAACAATATTTGTTATATTACATTTACATTATTGAGTGCAAAATTATAATGTAGATATAATTTAACTGATGTTTTGTATTGACCGTTTCTGATATGTAATAAGAGATGTTAACGGACTTTAGTCTTACATAAGATTAAAATATCTGCCGCTGTTATGCCGAAGTTATGTGTTACATCGATGGAGTTGCTCGAAATTATAAGTAGAACAAAAATAACAACCTACCCCGTCACAACCAACCCCGACCTTTCATGTTTAGATATTTTGATCAGTTTAATCAAAAAAAATTTTTTAAGATATTAACATAATTGGAAGTTATTACGTTTAAAGTAAAGATTTTAAAGACAGTTAGAATTATGATACAATGACCAGATTTAGAAACATGAATATTTATAAATATAACATTATATATACAAATACATCACTGATTTATTTTACTTTTGGCTATACAAAACTAAAAATATTTTCTGTTTGTGAAAATACGCTGCTGCTCAGCCTAAAATAACTAATTGAAATATTATCGCAATGTTTTTGGGAAAATACTATATTTTTTATGCAATATTATCTTTTGTCACTTTTACAACAATTGCCGTGTACCAACTAGCCCCGGTCTCCCCTAAATCTTCTAAATCTTCGGAAAATCCACTTATATAAAATAATGAATAAAAATACCAAATTCTTACATATTGTTGTCCTCTGAACATGAATATGAAACTTAAAAATAGTTCTTGGGACGAAAAACATCAAAAATCGCAAAAAAATAGAAAAACGCAGGTTAACCTTCGGAAAACTCATCTATATAAAATAATGGGTAAGAATACCCAATTTCTATGTATTTTTGTTCTCGGAACATAAATATAAGACTTAAAAATGGTGATTGGACTCGCAAGTTAAAGAAAAACCATAAAGGTAATTATTCGGGATAAAGACTCTTCCTAATTTTAATATTTTTTTCTGGCTCTCTTGATAAAAATTATTTTTGTGACTCCGACAGTGATAATCAATTGGGGGAGCCCGAAGAATATGTACCCTACCTATTTTTTTATGGGAGTGGAAGCTACTGCCTCCACGCATACATATTTTCCACGCGAAACGAGGTGCAACGTGAGTTTACAACTTTCCACGCGTGGAAAGCCTATGTACTTTGCGAGGCAAATATGCAACATATGTCAAGGTCAAAGTCATTGGAGAATGGGATGTTTTTATGCTGTGACGTTACAGTTCTGCTGCATCGCGGCAGCCAGCGTCTCCGCCGCCGCGCCGCGCCGCGGCAACGTCACAAACGGCGGGTTCGCACCCAAGGACGATCCAAGAGAGCAAAATCAAAATTTCCAGGGGCCTAATGATATTTGTGTTTTCTATTACTAATCCCTTTCTTTTATTTTGTACAATTATGGGCACCTCGCCGAAGCGAACATACAGAGACGTCGCCATCGGAATGCGGCTAATCGAGGGATTCGAGACCAGAGGAGAGGGCCGACCGTTCAGGCGATTATTGGCGGCATCTCGCGGGCGGCGAGACGAGAAGGGCGCGAAAAAACACAACGTATTGTGGAAGAGCCCCCGGCGCCAGGAATGAACGAGTTCCTCGCCCGACCTCCACTTCAATGACTGGACCCGAGATGGCTGGTCATCATCCTAGGGTCACCGGAGGAAACTCTCGAAGAACCAGCGAGTTCAGACCGCTAAAAAGAACCCCGGGAGGCCGCTGCGAGAACGAGAGGTCGCCAGACGCCCCTGCAGAATATACTGACGGCACTGCGCGAGGATCTTATCGCGAGCTCGCGAGCCCGCCTCTGGTTGGCTTGCGTTATCGCGTAGAAGGGCCGCGCAACCCTTGGGTGGGGCGCGCCAGCGATTTCGCTATCGAGCGAATTCCGCTCGATCTCTTCCTGGTCGTCTTCCGGCGTGAAAAGTCGCGTTGTTTCCGCGCACTTTGGCTACCGTATATAAGATTGGCGAAATTCTGGCCTGAGCCTCGAGAATTGAGAGCAGCGGCGCAAGATAGAAGTCCGTACGCCGGTGAGGTTGCCTTGAACTTTTTGTGAAGCCACGAACCAGCCCTCCAGGTCACGTTCCCGCTCTGGTTCCGACACGCGGTTTATTAGTGGACATCGCCGAAAGTGCGTAATTTTTGGTGTTAGCGTTGACGGTCGGCATTGGACGCGAGAGGCCCCGAGATAGTCTCGTCGGCTAAAAGGGTCATTGATTACCGTTCCTGGAGATCGCGACCATGAGTGGATGCAAGCGAGCCTTCGGCAGCGGTTGAAGTACGGGAATCGTATATCCGCCATTAGTGTCGTGCGGTGTACTCGCGTTTGCTTTCGCATACGCGTTTTCGATTTTGCGTTGTATTATTTCGCGTTCTATTTTGCGTTGTACTTGGTGTAATTGCGTGCGGTATCCCGCGTTATATTGGGTGTCCTTGCGTACTATATTTTGCGTCGTCCGAAGTGTTCTCGCGTGTGTTATTTCGCGTATTGTTTTGAGTCGTAATTCGTGTTGCCGTGTATTAGACTCCGCCCGCGAAAAACGATCTAATATGAATATAACTAAAATCATATTAAATCATATTAAATTTGGGTAAAATTCAAATTAATTCCAGATTTCATATTAAAATTATATTTGTTTAAATACAGTTTTAATTTGCACTTATTAAAATCAGTTATGTAGATTAAATATGATCCACAATAAAATAGGGCTTCAATTAAAATTTAATTAGATCACTTATGTGGATCATATAACACTTCGAATCAAATATGGTTTTAATTTGTATTTAATAAGATAACTTATGTGGATTATATATGATCCAGAACCATACATGATGCAGAATATTTATATATAAGACTTTAATAAAAAGTTAATGTGTTCTGTATGCGACTTTTACTCGATTCAATTGCGACTTTAACCCGAAGGGCCTAGCGGAGTAAGCATGTGAAATCGGCCCTTGATTATACAAAGCTGACATTAATGTCACAAGTTAGTACCAATATGATAAAACTTTCCACCAAATATTATTTAAAAAAATTCATTTTTTTAGAAGTTATGCAGGGAGAAAGTAAAATAAAGAAATATATTTTTCTCGAAAACCACTTGACCGATCTTGATGAAAAAAATATATGTTATGTAAACTAATAAAACTAATTAACAAAAAAAATGTCTAAAATGTTTGCCAAAAAAAAGACCAAAAAAAAATATTTGAATTTTTAAATATTTTTTTTAGGGTGATATTTTCGAGATACCCCTTTGAAATTATTTTTACGAAAATTTCTCTTAAAATGTCCACTATAACATATATTTTTTTCAATTTTTTTTAAATGGTGGAACATAGTTAAAAATACGAAAATCGTAAGCGTCGCGTCACTCCGGCGCACAGTGCAGTGCCATTCCGCGTTGCGGGTGTTCGATGTAACTTTACTAGCACATATGTACGTCTGCAATTAGCCTATAATATGTATACTTTTTAATTTTTATAGTTTTTAGAGTTTACCACGTGGAGGTTGCACACGGTTTTAAACTCCTTATTGGGGTGCTTTTTTAACGGAGTCCCCTCGCCTTTCACTACGTTTCCGTAAAATCAAGGTGTTTTTTTAACGTGAGTCCCTTCGCCTCTCACTACGTTTCCGTAAAATCGGGGTGTTTTTTTAACGTGAGTCCCCTCGCTTTTCACTACGTTTCCGTAAAATCAGGGTGCTTTTTTAACGTGAGTCTCTTTGCCTCTCACTACGTTTCCGTAAAATCGGGGTGCTTTTTGAATGTAAGACCCCTCGTCTCTCATTACACCCTACACCTACGATTTATTTAATCTTCTTCACTATCACTGTCTATTACTGGAATGTTATTTGTTTTCTTAAACAGATCGCTAATGGGCTACGAACAATTGGATGCTGCTGTCATATTGCTGCAATTATATATTATCTATTTCATGCAAGATATTTAGCGAAAATTTTGAAACCAGCAGAAATACTGAGCGATCTGTTTAAAAAAACAAATAACATTCCAGTAATAGACAGTGATAGTGAAGAAGATTAAATAAAATCGTAGGTGTAAAGCGTAATGAGAAGCGAGAGGTCTTACATTCCAAAAGCACCCCGATTTTACGGAAACGTAGTGAGAGGCGAAGGGACTCACGTTAAAAAAGCACCCTGATTTTACGGAAACGTAGTAAAAGGCGAGAGGACTCACGTTAAAAAAGCACCCCGATTTTACAGAAATATAGTGAGAGGCGAGGGGACTCACGTTAAAAAAGCCCCCAATAAGGAGTTTAAAACCGTACTGCAACCTCCACGTAGTAAACTCTGGAAACTATAAAAATTAAAAAGTATACATATTATAAGCTAATTGCAGACGTACATATGTGCTAGTAAATAAGTTACATCGAACACCCGCAACGCGGAATGGCACTGCACTGGTGCGCCGGAGTGACGCGACGCTTACAATTTTCGTATTTTTAACTATGTTCCACCATTTAAAAAAAATTGAAAAAAATATATGTTATAGTGGACACTTTAAGAGAAATTTTCGTAAAAATTTCAAAAAAGTACCTCAAAAATATCACCCTAAAAAAATATTAAAAAGTTCAAATATTTTTTTTGTTCTTTTTTTTGACAAACATTTTGGACATTTTTTTGTTAATTAGTTTTATTAGTCTACATAACATATATTTTTTTCATCAAGATCGGTCAAGTGGTTTTCGAGAAAAATACATTTCTTTATTTTACTTTCTCCCTGCATAACTTATAAAAAAGTGGATTTTTTAAAATAATGTTTGGTGGAAAGTTTTATCATATTGGTACTAACTTGTGACATTAATGTCAGCTCTGTATGATCAAGAGCCAATTTCACATGCTTATTCCGCTAGGCCCTTTGGTTTTAATTTGATTCTTATTAAAACGTAATTTTGTTTAAATAATGTTTAAATAATATTTGCGGTAAAATTTGTTTCTTTATTTGTCGAACTTAACATGTAAAATATTTGATTCAAATTAAAAAAAAAATAATATAGTCATATAAGATTATATATGATCAGATCAGAATATTGCATCTCAAAGTATCCGATAGATGGCATTCGATGTGATCTGTTTCTCGTAATTAAAATTTGACAAAGAGTGTTATAAGATAACGGTATCAAGAAGACACGACACTGTCTCGGAACGACACAATTTTTGTATCAGTTATATCGTGACGTCTACTCTTATAATAAAGTAGCACGCTTAAAAAATAAAATTTTATATAATCTTGTTTAAGTTTAAATTGATATAACTTTAAATTTAAAATAAAATTATATAAAATTCTAATAAGATCAAATAACATTTATATATGACAAATTTGACTTATATGACTTATATGATTATATTTGACTTATATGATTATATTTGACTTATATGATTATATTTGACTTATATATGATTATATTTAACAAATTAATTTTGAATTTATTACCATATTTAATCCACATTTGGCAAATTAAAACCATATTAACTCTGCATTTCTTTTGGTCTGTGCGGCTGATTTTGCATATTTTAACAAAGCAAGGTCCAGTTTAATCCATATATAGATTAAATAAGATGGGGTACTTTAATTTGATTTAAATATGACATATTTAAATTATAATTGATTTGCATATTCGATTCTAATAAGATTCTTAATAAATTCATATAAGCTTTTAATACGGTTTTAATACAATCGTTTTTCGCGTGCGCGTGCAATACTTGTGTTAAATTTAGCTTTTCCTTTCGTTATATTTCGCGTTCGACGTTCTTGCCTACTTAGAATTATCGCGAGTTATATTGAGCGATCTATGGTGCGTCGGATTGAAAGTGTCACGCGTGTTATAGCGGTGCGGTATAAAGGCCTATCTACATAAGACGCAGAACGCGAGTCGCAAGCACACACACAGTCTAAATGTCAACGTAACCTCTTTGTTAGATTGACATGTAGACTGTGCGTATGTCTTGCGACTTGCGTTCTGCGTCTTATGTAGATAGACCTTAAGGTAAATCAGCGTCGTGTTTAAAGTCCCGCGCCTCTTTCAAGCGTATGGTACCCTGGCAATGGAACCCTTTTGCGGTTTCGAACATTTTGTTTTTGCGCGCTGAGCGTGGCGCCGCATTTCTTTTGCCTAATTATATCTTATGTCTAGAATTAAGTTCTATTTGACTGTGTGTCATACTATGTTTACTTCATATGTAATTCGCGTTTAAGTTCTTCTCTGTGACGTTAATTTGATGCAGTTTCTAATTGTCTTTTGTTCGATTATATCAGATGGCTTTTGATTCAGTTATATTACTACGCGTTTACTGCGACTTCATCTAGAGTTTCATTAATTCTTATTTTCAATTTCACCTTAATTCAGTGCTGTAATTCTACAAATTCTAGTATTCAGTATTCAGTTCAAATCGTTATTTAATTTTAACTACTTAATCATTTAATTCACTAAATTCTTGATCCTTGACATCAGATTTCACCGTGTTTTTTAACTATAATAAAGATTGTTACCGATTACTACGAGACTCCTAGAAATATCATTGCCACCTTTGACTAGAGAGGATACGGCTTTAGAGGCGTTCAGGCATAATCCCACGGATGGCAGCTTCGCACCACCGGCCGCTCAACCGAGTGCATGAACTAAATGTCCGAACCTGCGGTTCCTCTCGTACTGAGCAGGATTACTATCGCAATGACTAGTCATCAATAGGGTAAAACTAGCTGGTTCCCTCCGAAGTTTTCCTCAGGATAGCTGGCACTCGGCCGTTCCGCACGGAACGCGCGCGAGTCTCATCTGGTAAAGCGAATGATTAGAGGCCTTGGGGCCGAAACGACCTCAACTTATTCTCAAACTTTAAATGGGTGAGATCTCTGGCTTTCTTGAATTATGAAGCCACGAGCATCTTTTTGACGGATCAGAGTGCCAAGTGGGTCATTTTTGGTAAGCAAAACTGGCGCTGTGGGATGAACCAAACGCAGAGTTAAGGCGCCCAACTCGACGCTCATGGGACACCATGAAAGTGTCCTTTTTCGTTTCCAAAAAAGAAATTCTTTCATTGGACCATCGGCTATGTTCCGACATCCGACTCCGACATACGACTGATTGTAGATCGGCCCTAACCGTCACCCCGCCGAATTTGTGCGCTGCCCATTATCAATCCCGCCCTTTTTTGCTAGGTCAAACCGGCCGATCCCTCGCACGTCTGACTAATTACGCTATCGTGTTTATTTCCGAGTTTTCACGATTTTGGAATAAATTCGTGGACGCGAGCTTACGGATCTGGCGCTCAACTTTGATTTTGAGTATAATTGTCGGAACGTGCGAGAGACCATTTGGAGAGGCCCATCATCCTTTTCTCTTCACCTCCTCTTTTAATCCGTCTTGCGTCTCGGGCGCGATTCTCAACTAAAAAGACGTGACAATGCATAATTACGAATATTGATTTAGCATCAATATTCAGATAACGCTGATTTTCATTGATTTTTTGCGTTTCTGTTTTTTTTTGCGATTTTTGACGTTTCTTGTTTCGAGCGCTATTTTTGGGTATTTTTATTTGTTATTTTATATAGGTGAGTTTTCCGTCCGCGCTCTAGTAACAGGCAAAGTTATGGAGATATATCTCCACAATTTAATAACATATATTCTACTCCGAATTGCTAATATAAAATATTAAAAATAATCAATTTCGTAACTCACCAGTGATGAATAACAATGTATTTTAATTTTTTCGACTTAACTGGCAAACGGGTTTCATACAATCACAACGTTTCGGCTCTTGGTTTGGGCCCTTATCAAGTGAAAAACTATAAATAACATAACGCAAATTGTAACGAGTCAATTTAAGATGATTTAAAGAAAGTAACAAAAATAAAATAAAATAAACTAATAGTACTTATGTCATCTGTAAGACTCGTCGGTTGACATCACAAGACATCCGTATATGAAGTTGTTCCAGAAAAATCATAAAAACTGGAAATAGTGCGTGTTAATAGCGATAAAATGTAAAAAGCAAAAGTAAAACTCCTTACATGTTTTGTGTGTCCAATAATAAAATGTATCGTAGGATGTATAACAATATCGTATATAAAAGCCGAGAGTGACATGTTATTTGCACGGAAACGATTGACCGACTGAGTAACGCATTTGACCCAAAAACAATGAAACCGTGAAATTAAGATCGTTAAGAAGGTATTTATTGGTTGTTGTGATAGCCAATAGGATTGATTTCAAGTTAACGAGATGAGCCTATTATATATCGGATTGAGATTTTCTGTATCTTTTTGTGAATTTATATATGTTGTTGTTAAATTTCTTTATATAGAACATTTCCGCAATTTCCCTCTTTTTTATGTTCTTTTCTTTATGTAGAATCTCAGGTTCCGTCCACTTAAAGTCATGTCCCAATGATACGCGATGTTTGCTAACCACGAAGTGATTACTATTGTGTTTAGTAATGTCACTCCTGTGTTCCTTAACTCTAGTTTCTAAATGACGTTTCGTCTGTCCAATGTAAGATGTATTGCAATCATTGCAGTTTATTTTGTATACGATTTCAGTGTTTTTGGCGATAGTTAGTTTATCCTTACCCCTCTTGATAATGCCGTCAAGCTTTTTAGGAATCGTATGCAGAACAGTTAAACCGGTTTTGTTAACTAAACGATCTATATCCTTACTTAAGCCCTTAATATACGGCAAAACGATGCGTCTCGAAGCATCAAACGCGCTATTACCGGTATCATCGTCTGACACAGTAGAGTCTTTGCGATTTTCTAGTACAAATAACCTGTTTTTTATTTGTTTTTCAATTACATCAATAGAAAAATAGTTATTTAGTAAGATCTCTTTAACCGTTTCCGAATTTTCCCGATGGAACCGTTCATCCGACAGCAGAATAGCATGATCGACTAAGCTAATTATCGTATTTAGATTATATTTATAGGGGTGACTAAAGAAAAAAAGGGTGCAAATTACAAACTTGCACATTGCTTCCTCATTATTACAGAAAGCTTATTTTATAATGTATATGAGGAAGCTTTTATTTTATTTAATGTATAATTATTAGTATTTATTTTTTTGGCTTTCTTATAGAGGAAGCTTTGTGAGCAAAGGGTTCTATTTGCACACTTAAAAACTATAAAAAAGCCCGATATCTCAATATTTGCAGAAGTTAGAGCAAATTTACCGAAATTTCTATAACTCCAGAACTAATTAACCAAATCTTAACGAATTATATATGAAATATATATATATATATATATATATATAAGGGTAGAAAAAAACTGAAAAATATAATAAAATTAGAAATAGATCGATATCTCCAAATTTGCGGAAATTAAAGCATAAACAAACATTTTTGCAAATTCAAAATTTTATTAAAAAAGAACCCCTTGATTATATTAGCAATTTTTATTAATTCTATTATATTCTTCAGTTTTTTCTACCCCTATTTCATATATAATTCGTTAAAATTTGGTTGATTAGTTCTGGAGTTATAGAAATTTCGGTAAATTTGGCACACACATACACACACACACACACATACACACATACATACATACAGACATTTTTTAAAACTGCAATTTTTCGACGTTTTAAAATATTTTGAACACATTCAAAAAAACAAAAAAAATTTTTTTTTACGAAAACAAAGCTTCCTCTATGAGGAAGCAAAATTGGTGTATCTCCCCGAGAATGTAGGTTCCCAAGCAGCATTTTTCGGTTAATTTTCCGACTAAGGACTACTTTTCTACTAATCACAACGTTGTAAGCGGTTCAAGAAAGTTATAAAATGTAACTTATAATTACTAACGTTTTTTGGACGTTGTCTAAACGTTAAAATTACGACGTGCTTTTTTTATCACTTTTCCAACGTCAAATTCGAAACAGTTTAAGTCCTATTACCCGACGTTAAGATATTTAACGTTCGCCTGACGTTATACTCTGCACTACACTTTTCGAGCGACTTCAATACGTAATTCCCAACGTAAACCAACGTTTTGTTATCAAACGTTGTAAAACGCTAACGTTGTAAAACGTCGCCTGTGGTCATTTCTGACTGACGTTAAGAAATCGCGAGAAATGGTAACAAATTCTGCCTAAATGAATGTAGAGCAGATTACTGCTGCATCAAGCGGGCATCGTCGACGGCAATTCGCGGCGTCGTGCGTGAGCTACGAGGACTATGCGACGAATGTTGACGATCCACGGCCGAACCGGTCTATCTCATCTCACGCGGTTATCGTCGCGTCGTCGGGAAACAACGCGCGCGCGCCGCGCGATTCACAGCTCGAGAGCGCGTTCGCTCGGCTGCACGGCTGCCATAACCATGCTTTAGATCACCATATAGATGGTATTGCATAGGTCGGATTTGGTTAAGATATACGACTCATTCGCAAATCTAGTATAGAATTTTTAACTAATTGATACTTTATCGATATGTGTTAAGTCAGTTTGGCGACCTTGTTAAGACTTTTAGTCAATATAGGTACAATTTTGCCTACAGTGGTATACTACTTAGTTTGGAGAAAAGTCTGAAAAAGTTAATTATTTTATACGAGAAGACAAATTTTAGTAGAATTTATCGCACTTTTTACTACGTAAAGTTTGATATAGTGTGGAACGCTGACTTCGCCATTTTCATTCCTCAAAGAGGAAGGCAAATAATCCGCCATTTTCCAGTATAATTAGATTTATATTTTTTAACGCACTTTATTAACAATTTAAAGCATTTATATAATATCTGTTGTTAAGGTTTTGACAACATATTTATCTTAAAAGTAATTTCGATGAAAAAAAATTAAAATCTACACTTTGGAAAATTTTAGTTATTTATTAGAATATTTAGTAAATTGGAATATTTTAGAAAGGATTCGTCTAATTTCGACTTATCATTTCCACATTTATCAATAAAGTGAGTTTTGTTATACAATTTCAGTGCTGGGTTCGTGTATTTATGGCAAAATTACAATAGTATCAAAGACTGCACAAACTATATTTTTCCTATAAAGCCATTTTATTTGTGCCAAATTGATAAGTACGTATTATGATACATTTATTACACCAATGCCGTCATATGGTTTGAATGGAAGCACGAAAACTACACCTAAAATGTACGTTGTGAAAAAATAACCTCAGGTCTAGCAGAGTGTACAAAATCAAAGTTTACATACCAACGTTAAAACTGGTGGAAAAAATGTAACCTCAATTTAACTTATATAAGTCGGATTCCAACGTTGGTACAACCTAAATTTGATTCCCCAAATTAGTGCAAAAGAGGGTGGAAACGACGTAGCGAAAACGTTGGATACCAACGTTAAGTGTGTTTATCTTAACGTCGGGCGGACGTCAAAATGCTGCTTGGGTTTTCTATACCAATTAGTGATGAGTTTGTCATCATCTCTAATTACAGTTGTATCTAAAAAA
>NW_027509256.1:312325-355195 GCF_048541705.1 Temnothorax americanus
TTGAAAATTTGGCATTCTGTCCTAATGATCAAAGTCACGGAGGAATTAAACCTACGTCCGCTGAAGTACACATTTTGTCATTTTTGTGGTAAGTTTTTTGTGTATATGTTTGTATATACAGTTGGTCAATGTTATTCAATAACTCATAACAAATGTTAAAAACGATTTGAAAATATGTATAGGTTTGCTGGAAATAAAGTGTGCCTGAGAGACGTCGCACAGAGATTTGGAGTGTGTCCTGCTACAACTTACCGACAAAATGACAGAGTCATGAATTTTTTATGCGATATAGCTGGCAGAAGCTGTTCAATAAAAAATTTTGTGCTACACGCGTATTAATTGAAAATGCATTCGGTCTGCTAAAAGGCCGTTTTCGACAGTTCATTGAAATGGATATGCATAATGTCGATAAAATTTCGAAATTTATCATTTCTTGTTGCGTGTTGCATAATTTATGTATTGACAATACCGACGATTTTATATTTCCAATCAAATTAGAACATAATGTGGATGAGAATTATAACAAAGAAAGACGGGAGCAGGAAGTTCTTCTACGTAGATTGGGAGAAATCAAGCGAAACCAACTTCTAGAGAGAATATTTCCTTGAAATAATTAAACATGTATAGTAGTATTTCATAATAAAATATTATATTTTTTCTCTTATATATTATTTTCTTATTATATATTTAAACACAATATATTTTCATAAACGCCTTACATTTTTACAATCTTAACAAATCAGACTCTTTTTATCACACAATGAATACTTAAATGAAAATAAAAATAATAAAGCTTTATAAAATAAAAATTATTAAAAAAATAAAGAACACATTTTTTTGCAGTATTGCATTACGATAGAAAAACTGACCAGAACTTCTTACAAATGTAGGTAAAGTATAAAACTATCTAGCGCAGACTAAATTGCAACAAGCCTTCACACCAACTTCCTTATCCCAACCAACAATGTTTTGTAAGAGTTTAATGTTTTTTAAATGAATATTTATTTGAATATTTGTTTAATATTGTCTGTTGGTTGTGGGATTGCGCTTTCATTTTGTCTTTAGGCCTGTTCATTTTCGCTACACCTTTGACCTAGTGCAATAAATTAGAATAAAAAAAAATATTTGTTTTATTCTAACTTATTGCATTAGTTCAAAAGTGCAGCGAAAACAAACAAGCCTTTTATTTAATACAAATACTTAAAAAATAATCTTTCAAAAAGAAATGTGCCTTAATGCGGCTATTAATAATGAAATTTGAAAACTGAAAATTCTCAACTTTTTCTATAATTTAACATGTTTCGTGTTATAAAATAAAAACTAATAAATAAAAAAAATTGTTTACAGTCAACTACTATATTAAATACTTTTCCAGGTTTCTCCAAGTTTTCGCCGCGTGTAGAATTGCTTGATTGCCGTCTTGCAAACATTGCGCATTGTTTGCTTTATCAGGATTGGCTCTCTAATACTGAAAAACTATATAGTTTTTGTTATACCATTATCAGAGAGTTTGCGAAACGTCGACGATTAAGCTCTATGCACGATGATGACATGGAAACCTAGAAAAGTAAATAAGAAAACCACAGAAGCCTTTAACTTTTAAATGTTATTCTATATGCTAATCGCTTTCTTTCTTGCTGAACAATTTCCTCAAAAGTTGTAGTTTCTCCTGGTGTCTCCTTTCCTTTGCCTCCTCCTTTTCTTTAAATAATTCTAATTTTCTTTCTTCATTGCTCAATTTATGCTTTTTTTTTGGAGAAGAATCTTTGGCATTTTCATCGACGTCAATAATATTTGAGTCCTTGTCTGAGATGATTGCGAGTAGAGGCCTTTTTGGGTATTTCACTGACTTTGCACTTCGAAGTACTTCTGGCTCGATGCTATCATCAGCTTGACTAATTTCTCTTAACTCTTCTTTAAATGGCACTTCTTCTCGTGAACTGCCTGATTTACGGTTATTTTCCACCGCTTTTTTTTCGTTTCAGAACAGTTTTATAACGAATTTCGACTTGTAGTGGTGTTTTCGAGATATTCAAATTTTCATACAATTCTTTTGAAATCTCTGCCCACGATTTAAATTTTTTCATTGGGCCTATTTGAGAAAAATATATTTTATATTTATCTAGGATAAATACAGTTGCCGAATCAGTCCATGAATCTGAAAATATTTGCACATATTATTATATTTGAGAAATACAAAACATGAATGTCAAAGGAATACGATGATGTAAAGTATAAAAAAGCCTATGTTTGTATTGACGTATGGAAACAAGTGTTGCAAAACATCGGAAAAAGCAAATCTGTAAAATTGTGTTGAGTGTAACCGGATGGATACATTTTTTATTTCCATTTCTTTCTCGTATTAACCCAAAAAAGTGATGACTGTAGTACACACCACCATGTATACTACATATATATATATATGTTAGATATATTAGATTTTTGCTCGCACTTGTTTATTTTATGCCGAGAATAACTTAATAGAATGACTATAAAATGTCCACACTTTTTGTATATACCTTTACAATTAATGATATGCATTTTTTGATTTAGAGAAATATTAATATACAACGTGAACATTAATGAGAGTCAGAATCGTCGAGATAAACAGTGCACCGACAAAGAAAATGAGTTTGACTCCAGTATATATATACAGGGTGCCCCACAATTGTTGGTACTTTTTTCATATTTAGATAGAGCGAGCCAAACTGAGTCGAAAAGTCATGTACCATTTTACAATTTTCGCAATAGTTGACGAGTTATTAATGATTAAAAATCGACGTATTAGCCCGCCCACCGCCAAATCCAAGCGCGCGGCGAGATGCGGCCGCCCCGCAGTCGGCGCGCGGGCAGTTGTTTACTACAAGCGGCGATGATTACGCACGAACGGCGCGTAACGCCGGGCCCCTGTCCTAAGCGATGATATAGTTTCTCACCTTTTTTAAATAGAAATAAAATTTTCTAACAACATAGAAAATTTTTTTGTGCGTACGTATGTACATATGTGTGCACATGCATACACCAGGAAAATATCAATTCTACTGCTTAAAAAAGCGATTACTCAATTTACCTTTTTTTTTAGTAAGTAACGGTTGTCTTTAAGCAAGAATATTTTCTTGATATTAGTCTTAAAATGTACAAATTTTAGAAAGAGTCTTTATTATGTACTCGAAAGAAGAATTTATACTTCTTCAAAGAACATAATAAAATTTTATCAAAGAAAAGTCAAAATAATAAATAAAATAATATGAGGACCCTCGAGATTAAAATAGGAGAAGGCTATGAGGGTCAGACGCAGATCACAATGCGTAATATCAGAAATAAGTGATTTATTCGTCGTTTTGATACATTACATCGATCCGTACGTTTCGGCTCAGTTTTGAGCCATCTAGGCTTCAGCGGTATAATAGTTACAGAAATTAAGTTACACGTTCTCCGTACCGTATGGTGAGTTTACTGATTCAAAGTATTAGAAACATAGACCAATTGACCCATATCTGTAAATTTGTTCAATTAATGTTGAGATATTAAAAAGATCCCTTAGGAAACTCACCATTTGGTCTAAAAAACGTGGAATACAGAGCCATGTATACATAATGAATACTCTCTGGCTGAGAAGACTTGACGATCTTTATCGACACGACACATGCACAGCAATGATATGAAAGGTCTTGCAAGAAGAGGCATGTCGTAGGTCAACACACCGGCGAGGATTATAACAAAGCACGATTTGACACCGTCTCAAAATGACACGGATTTTTTGCATCATGCATATGTCACGGTTTTGAGCAAATTGTAATCCATGCTCATGAACTTTGGTCGTTGGCAAATCGGGGTTTTACTATTGGTACATGCAATATTGTGACGGTGTCAAATCGTGCTTTGTTATAATCCTCGCCGGTGTGTTGACCTACGACATGCCTCTTCTTGCAAGACCTTTCATATTATTGTGTGTCGTCGACAAGATCGTCAAGTCTTCTCGCAGAGAGTAGATATTCATTATGTACGCATGGCTCTGTATTCCACGTTTTTCAGACCGAATGGTGAGTTTCCTAAGGGATCTTTTTTTAATATCTCAACATTAATTTTAAACAAATTTACAGATATGGATCAATTGGTCTATGTTTCTGATACTTTGAAGTAAACTCACCATACGGTACGGAGAACGTGTAATTAAACTTCTGTAACTACTGCTGAAGATGGCTCAAAGCTGAGCCGAAACGTACGGATCGATGTAATGTATCAAAACGACGAATAAATCAGTTATTTCTGATATTACGCACTGTGATCTGCGTCTGACCCTCATAGCCTTGACTTCTCCTATCAAAATAATTAGCAAATTGAATTTTTGTTTTAATTTTGTATTCTTAACTGAAGAATTGAATAATTAGAATGTAGAATATTATTTATTTTAAGTAATATTATCAAGAAAACATTTTTTGTAAAGATCATCGTTACTTAAAAGAAGAGAAAACTGAGTAATTGGTTTTCTTAGCACTAGAATGATATTTTTTTACGTGTGCGTATACGGCACGCCATTTTACTATTTAATATCATCATAAAAATTCTATCAAATTAAATCGATACTTAAAGAAAAGAAATTATTATTATGTCTAGACATACTTATAATTTATCGAATTATTATTAAGCTATAATTGAAAATGCAGAATTACAATTATGTCTAGAAAAAATATTAATTCTGAATTTATTTTACGTTATGACATAAACAATTTTCGGGAATTAAAAGTATGTACATAATTGTAATTCCCGAATTTTACTTATGTACGCAATTTTAATACTTGAATTTCTATTATGTACACACAATCGTAATTCTGGAATTACTTTTTTTCTTCTGGTAAGTAACGGGGTTCTTTAAGAAAGAATATTTTCTTGATAATAATCTTAAAATGTATTCATCACAAATTTTAGAGAAAGTCTTTATCATGTACTGGAAAAAAGAATTTATACTCCTTCAAAAAACATTATACCATTTTATCAAAGAAAAGTCAAAATAATAAGCAAATCAAATTTTTGTTTTAATTTTATATTTTTAATTGAATAGTTAAACAATTAGAATTTAGAATATTATTTGTTTTAAGTAAAGAGAGTGATGAGTGTATTTTAAGATTATTATAAAAATAAAATATTCTTTGCGAAGATGACCGTTAAAAGAAGGGAAATGGAGTAATTGGTTTTCTTAGTACTGGAATGATATTTTTTGCGCGTGAATTGTGCATGAATAGCAATCGCGATATAAGATCGCGAGCCAAAAAATAATTTTTTTTTCTGTGGCAAGAAAATGATAGAGCGCTATCATTTCCACACCACCTTGCGGTAGATAGCATGGCGCATTTTTTTTTAAGTAGTGTCCCCAGTAGGTTTAATCCACTTTATAAAAATATTTTAATGCAAGAACTGTTCGAAGTGCTCAAAAAATATCATTCCAGTGCTAAGAAAACCAATTACTCCATTTCCCTTCTTTTAACGGTCGCATCTTCGCAAAGAATATTTCATTTTTATAATAATCTTAAAATACACTCATCACTCTCTTTACTTAAAACAAATAATATTCTAAATTCTAATTGTTTAACTATTCAATTAAAAATATAAAATTAAAACAAAAATTTGATTTGCTTATTATTTTGACTTTTCTTTGATAAAATAGTATAATGTTTTTTGAAGGAGTATAAATTCTTTTTTCCAGTACATAATAAAGACTTTTTCTAAAATTTGTAATGAATACATTTTAAGATTATTATCAAGAAAATATTCTTTCTTAAAGAACCCCGTTACTTACTAAAAGAAAAAAAGTAATTCCAGAATTACGATTGTGTTGTACATAATAGAAATTCAAGTATTAAAATTGCGTACATAAGTAAAATTCGGGAATTACAATTATGTACATAATTTTAATTCCCAAAAATTTTTTATGTCATAACGTAAAATAAATTCAGAATTAATATATTGTCTAGACATAATTGTAATTCTGCATTTTCAATTATAGCTTAATAATAATTCGATAAATTATAAGTATGTCTAGACATAATAATAATTTCTTTTCTTTAAGTATCGATTTAATTTGATAGAATTTTTATAATGATATTAAATAGTAAAATGGCGTGCCGTATACGCACACGTAAAAAAATATCATTTTAGTGCTAAGAAAACCAATTACTCAGTTTTCTCTTCTTTTAAGTAACGATGATCTTTACAAAAAATGTTTTCTTGATAATATTACTTAAAATAAATAATATTCTACATTCTAATTATTCAGTTCTTCAGTTAAGAATACAAAATTAAAACAAAAATTCAATTTGCTAATTATTTTGATAGGAGAAGTCAAGGCTATGAGGATCAGACGCAGATCACAGTGCGTAATATCAGAAATAACTGATTTATTCGTCGTTTTGATACATTACATCGATCCGTACGTTTCGGCTCAGCTTTGAGCCATCTTCAGCAGTAGTTACAGAAGTTAAGTTACACGTTCTCCGTACCGTATGGTGAGTTTACTGATTCAAAGTATCAGAAACATAGACCAATTGATCCATATCTGTAAATTTGTTTAATTAATGTTGAGATATTAAAAAGATCTTTTAAGAAACTCACCATTCGGTCTGAAAAACATGGAATACAGAGCCATGCGTACATAATGAGTATCTACTCTCTGCGAGAAGACTTGACGATCTTGTCGACACGACACACAATAATATGGAAGGTCTTGCAAGAAGAGGCATGTCGTAGGTCAACACACCGGCGAGGATTATAACAAAGCACGATTTGACACCGTCACAATATTGCATGTACCAATAGTAAATCCCCGATTTGCCAACGACCAAAGTTCATGAGCATGGATTACAATTTGCTCAAAACCGTGACATATGCATGATGCAAGAAAACCGTGTCATTTTGAGACGGTGTCAAATCGTGCTTTGTTATAATCCTCGCCGGTGTGTTGACCTACGACATGCCTCTTCTTGCAAGACCTTTCATATCATTGCTGTGCATGTGTCGTGTCGATAAAGATCGTCAAGTCTTCTCAGCCAGAGAGTATTCATTATGTATACATGGCTCTGTATTCCACGTTTTTTAGACCAAATGGTGAGTTTCCTAAGGGATCTTTTTAATATCTCAACATTAATTGAACAAATTTACAGATATGGGTCAATTGGTCTATGTTTCTGATACTTTGAATCAGTAAACTCACCATACGGTACGGAGAACGTGTAACTTAATTTTTGTAACTACCGTTGAAGATGGCTCAAAACTGAGCCGAAACGTACGGATCGATGTAATGTATCAAAACGACGAATAAATCACTTATTTCTGATATTACGCATTGTGATCTGCGTCTGACCCTCATAGCCTTCTCCTATTTTAATCTCGAGGGTCCTCATATTATTTTATTTATTATTTTGACTTTTCTTTGATAAAATTTTATTATGTTCTTTAAAGGAGTATAAATTCTTCTTTCGAGTACATAATAAAGACTCTTTCTAAAATTTGTACATTTTAAGACTATTATCAAGAAAATATTCTTGCTTAAAGACAACCGTTACTTACTAAAAAAAAAGGTAAATTGAGTAATCGCTTTTTTAAGCAGTAGAATTGATATTTTCCTGGTGTATGCATGTGCACACATATGTACATACGTACGCACAAAAAAATTTTCTATGTTGTTAGAAAATTTTATTTCTATTTAAAAAAGGCGAGAAACTATCATCGCTTATAGGACAGGGGCCCGGCGTTACGCGCCGCTTGTAGTAAACAACTGCCCGCGCGCCGACCGCGGGGCGGCCGCATCTCGCCGCGCGCTTGGATTTGGCGGAGGGCGGGCTAATACGTCGATTTTTAATCATTAATAACTCGTCAACTATTGCGAAAATTGCAAAATGGTACATGACTTTTCGACTCAGTTTGGCTCGCTCTATCTAAATATGAAAAAAGTACCAACAATTGTGGGGCACCCTGTATATATATATAATATATATATATACAAATCTGTAAAATTGTGTTGAGTGTAACCGGATGGATACATTTTTTATTTCCATTTCTTTCTCGTATTAACCCAAAAAAGTGATGACTGTAGTACACACCACCATGTATACTACATATATATATATATTAGATATATTAGATTTTTGCTCGCACTTGTTTATTTTATGCCGAGAATAACTTAATAGAATGACTATAAAATGTCCACACTTTTTGTATATACCTTCACAATTAATGATATGCATTTTTTGATTTAGAGAAATATTAATATACAACGTGAACATTAATGAGAGTCAGAATCGTCGAGATAAACAGTGCACCGACAAAGAAAATGAGTTTGACTCCAGTTCAGCACTATCCGAAGACAGTAATAGTCAGAAGTCAATAGGTAAATATATTTCAATATATATATATATATATTTATAATATATATATATATTTATATAAATATATTTCAATATATATATATAAATATATATGAATATATATGAAATATATATGAAATATATATATAAATATATTTCAATATATATATATATATATATATATATATATTGAAATATATTTACCTATTGACTTCTGACTATTACTGTCTTCGGATAGTGCTGAACTGGAGTCAAACTCATTTTCTTTGTCGGTGCACTGTTTATCTCGACGATTCTGACTCTCATTAATGTTCACGTTGTATATTAATATTTCTCTAAATCAAAAAATGCATATCATTAATTTTAAAGGTATATACAAAAAGTGTGGACATTTTATAGTCATTCTATTAAGTTATTCTCGGCATAAAATAAACAAGTGCGAGCAAAAATCTAATTTCAATAACATTACCTATCTCCTTGCAGCCGATATATTTCCTTTAGTAAGTTCTCTTTGCCGCCATCGGTTATTATATACAATCCATTTTGGATTAACAGTTTCACGTACTGGATAGTATATGAATCATCATCTGAAATAAAGTTAATAGAGACATCGTTCAATAATGTATTAATTATCATACGATATAACAATATAAAAAACTATTTTTAACTGCTTTCCTTTTACGAAGCAAAAACTGACACGAATTGACACACTTGAACACAGTGTATTATTTTGATGTCTGATGTGTTTAAACAGACACATAAATATGTTTTACGTATGTTGCATGTGCTTTATAAAAGAAAAGCAGTCTTTATAACAAATTTTTTCCATAGTTAGGTTATGAGATTGGCAGAATCGGTAGAATGTATACTTACTCTGTAATTTTTCATATAATTCTTCTTCACCATCTTCAAGTGTTAATTCTAAATTATTCGTGTTTATTTTTAATTTTATTGAATATGAAGCTCTTGAAGAGTATTCATTTCAAAAGTAAACTTTTATGTTTCGTCGAGGCAGGTTAAACAGGTTAAGGAGCCGAAAAAATGCGCACTCATGTTATGCACTCACCAAGCCGCAAGTGTTTCAGTGGGCATGCAAGAAACTTGCACTAGCGGTGCACTCGAGCAGTACCGTCCCGCATTCTTGAGTTCGCAGTGCGCACTCAGTTCTGCCCAATGAAAAACGCTATGAGTAGCGTAGGACGGCGATCGTCGGTAGTGAACTCGCCGATTACCGCGCGGGGATTTCCGTTTCCGCACACACACGAACGAGACACGAACGAAGTCACACGTGCCTTGTCGTGCTCTCCGATATTGTACGCGTCAGCAAATGAAGCAAAGTGTTAAGAAGCATGCATCCGAAATATTTTTTACTAGCACCTACACAACACTCTAACATTTAAAAAAATAATTAAATTAAATATGTTTTTCTCACACACAAAAAAGATTAGACTCTAAAAAGATTGGATATAGTTCCGATTGACCCCTGTTCCCGATCGACCTACAATTTTACACATAAATTGTTTTTGATGTGAAAAATAAAGTACGCGTGGTCCCAACTTCAAGAAATTAAAAAACATTTTACGAGCACTTATTGACTAATAAAATTGATTCTATATGTGTTCCGTAAAAACCGTTAATGCGTGCATGTTAAACTGTCCAAGATCAATTCAATCTCGCGCTCGCGCTCCACGTGCGTCCCGCGCGTCCCGCGTTCCGCGATACGTGTGACGATCGAGGCCGAAGGGCCCCGATTTGTCGTCAAACATAGCGTTTGGGCCGGTCAAACATGATCATCAGAGAGTCGGCATTCCTGAGCGTAATGAGACGGATCGACGTGGCAGGTGCTCCGCGTTCACTCTTGATTTCGAGTTTCTGCATAAGCTACACACAAACGCTAAACGCGAAACCCGTCCCGACTTTGTGGAGTGTTTCTACACGTCCTCGTCATTTCCGGAGCATCGACTGTCGCCTGCGCACGGAACTCTGTCGCGACTGCAAGCCCGTCCTGTCTCGCCCGTTTTGTCTCGTGACCGTCGCCGTCATAAAGACAACGAAATCCGTCCAGCCACACGAATTAAGACAGTGTAAGTGTGATACCGTTCGCCTCGCTCGACCAGATTACCAATAAAATGATACATGTGTGCAATTCAAATCGGAGCCGTTATTTGAAAGTCCTTCCGCCTTGGTACGCGAATTTTCGTCAAGGTTGTACCAGCCAACCCACCACAACAACAAACATATTGGTCTTTCGAGCCGGATCGCTGCCAAGAAGAAAAACTTGTTTGTAACTTTAACGGACCGATTACTGAAATCTCGCTGTATTGCCATGTCTTCCGTTGAGGAGCTGTTGATCATGCAAGACCAGTATATGAATGCTGTGTCTCGTGCGTTGCCAAACTATAAGAAGCTCGGTCAAGCAAAATGGACTCCAGCCGTTACACGACAGCGTCTCACAACATTAAAGGAGACGTTTGCTAAATGCCAGGAATTCCATTGCAGAATCTCATTCCTTGCCGACGAGAAACTAAGGAATTCGCACCTGTACTTCACCCACAATTATTTCATCGCCTGCGAAGACTACTATAATGACGCTGCCGACTTCATGTCCGACGTTCTCGCCAGTCACGAAGACCACTCATCTCCATTCGGCGCCCTACGCGACGGAAGCAGCCTCTCTGATTCGTTCCGTGCTACGACGCATCTTTCCAGGATCAGCCTGCCAACCTTCGACGGGAGTACAGATAAGTGGGAAAGTTTCCGCGACAGATTCAGATCTTTAGTTTCCAGCGACCCTCATTTGTCAAACGTAGATCGCATGCACTACTTGTGCTCCTGTATAAAAGGGGATGCAAGTAAAGCGCTTGACCATCTCGCGGTCACTAATCAGAATTTCGAGGTCGCGTGAAATATTCTTGTGTCTCGGTATGACAACAAACGTCGCCTTATCACCGTTTATTTACACAATCTTTTCAATCTTCCGTCGCTTACCGCAAAAACCTCCAACAATCTTCGGAACCTCCGCGATCAAACTAACACAGCAATTCAAGCGCTCAAGAATCTCGGGCGAGCGGTCGAACATTGGGATGATTTGCTTGTGTTTTTAGTGGCTCAAAGACTTAATAAATTGTCGCGAAAGGCTTGGGAGCTCAAACTCGGAGACTCCATAGAGCACCCCCGTTATCATGAACTTGATCAATTTCTCGAGTCGCGTATTCGCGCATTAGAGGCGATCTTACTACCGCCAAAGGAAAAACCTGGGGAATCCTCAAAGAAGAAATCGCTCGCGTCTCACTCCGCTTCCGCAGTTCCGCTTGCATGTTCTATATGCAAAGCGAATCATTTACTCTATCAATGCCCCGCATTTTTAAAGCAAACTCTATCCCAACGTTCCGACTTTATTAAAAAAAATAAACGTTGTTTAAATTGTTTCAGTACAAAACATAATGTGAAAGAATGTACGAGCTCTCACGTGTGTCGACAATGTCACAAGAGACATCATTCGTTATTACATTTTGAAAACATCGCTAAGCCGGTCGAGACCGAATCACCTTCAACTCTCGCGCGCACCGAAAATACACCCAATGAGGTTGCAACGCATGTAATCTCAAAAACAGTGGCGCCGAAATCTACAATTTTGCTCGCCACCGCCCGCGTTTGCGTACATTCAAGCTCCGGTCGCTTCGTTACCGTTCGGGCACTGCTCGATCAAGGCTCTGGCTCTGTGTCAACCTTGATGACCGAATCGCTTGCTCAGTGCCTTCGATTACCCAAAATTAGACGCGCCGTTTTTGTTACCAGTATCGGCGAAACTCAACGGTTGTGCGACACGCCGCTCACATTACAATCACCCCTGCGTCTCACAATGGAAATGCCTATTCGACCACCGCGCTCATTCTTCCGTCTTTAGCTAAATATATTCTGAGTCGATTCGAAATAGCGTGTCAATGGAAGCACATTACCGGACTCAACCTTGCTGACAGTGAACCCATGAGTCTCGATCTAGTTGACGTAATTATTGGAGCCCACTTATTCGGCATGCTCGTGTTTGACGGTGTTCGAAAGGGTTCCATTCACGAACCTACCGCGCAAAATACAACCCTCGGTTGGATCATCTCTGGTCCAATTGCACCACTTCCTAAGCGCGAACTTTCGTCCGTATCCGTCTTCCACGGTGATGTATACGAAGCTCTTGATTTCGACATCCGTCGATTTTGGGAAGTCGAGGAGATACCTCAGAAGGCTCATCTTAGCCCTGAAAAACGCCAATGTAAGGAGCACTTTATGGCAATTCACTCCCGTACCCCGCAAGGACGTTATGTCGTACGACTACCTTTAAAACCGGACCGCCTATACCGTTAGGTGAGTCCCGCACTATTGCCCTATCGAGGTTCCATTAATTGGAACGCCGACTCTAGCGAGATCCCAGTCAAGCGTCAGCTTATTGTGAATTTTTCGCTGAATATGAGCCTCTTGTGGCTACGCCAACCTCCCGAATGTTGGTCGAACACGTGCCCCCCATTACCACCAGTAATCCCCCTCGAGGAGCGCCGAGAGCAACTCGCTCATACCCTTCATGCGACATCGAGTTGGGACCTTTCGTCGCGGTTTTCGTCCTGGCCTAAATTACTCCGAATCACTGCGTACCTGTATCGATTCCTCTTTAGACGACGCTTAGGTCCGCCTACCAATGGCTATTCTGCACGTTTGTTACCCGACGAAATTCAACGAGCTAAACATTACTGACTCAAAACCATGCAAGCTGAAATGTTCCCCCACGAACTCAAAGCGCTAAAAAATTCGAAAGCCCTGCCGAAAACCAGCCCACTCTCTCCCCTCAATCCGTATTTGGATTTCGACGGCCTTATCCACGTGGGCGGCCGGCTTCGCCACGCTTGCCTTCCCGGCACGACAAAAAATCCGATCGTCCTGCGGTCACATCTGTTGTTGTCTCGCCTTATCGAACACCATCACTTACGAACGTTGCATGCCGGCCCCCAGCTCACCCTCGCGTCATTGCGGAGCGAGTTTTGGATTCTTTGTTCTCGAGCAACCGTTCGCTCTGTTATGTACAAGTGCATCTGATGCACACGCGAACGTGCCGAAACACCGATCGAACTTATGGGAAATCTACCGGACGCCCGAGTTAACCGTACCGTTCGAGCCTTTATACACACCGGCGTCGACTACGCAGGTCCCATCGCTATCCGAACAGCTCCCGAACGAGGACACAAATCACACAAGGCCTACATTGCCTTGTTCGTCTGTTTAACTACCAAAGCCATTCACTTAGAGCTTGTCAGTGACTATAGCTCTGCAACGTTCCTAGCCGCGTATCAACGATTTGTGTCTTGCCGAGGACTACCAAAGGCCATGTACTCTGATAATGGCACGACCTTTCAAGGTGCTAGTCGCGAGCTCTAACGTGCGCACTCGCAGGCAATCCGTGATCTGAATTACATAAACCGACTCGCGACCGACAACACTGAGTGGCATTTTTTGCCTCCTGCTGCACCTTATTTTGGAGGCCTGTGGGAGGCCGGCGTGCGGAGCGTAAAACATCATTTGAAACGATGCATCGGTCTCCACTCGCTCACGTTCGAGAAAATGACCACGCTTCTCTGTAAAATTAAGGCGTGCCTGAATTCCAGGCCCATTGCTCCCGTTTCCGATAGTCTTGATGATTATTAAGCTTTAACACCGGGTCATTTTCTCGTCGGTACCGCTCTTGTCGCCCTTCCCGAGCTTAGCGTGCTCGATCTCAACGAAACAAGGCTGTCGCGCTGGCAAATGATCCAGCAACTAACCGAAGTTTTTTGGATGTCGTGGTCAGGCGACTACTTGCATTCCCTTCAACAACGCCCTAAGTGGCGCGTCGTCCAGCGACTGGCCAAAGTCGGCCAAATCGTTCTGCTGCGCAACCCGTTGGTTCCACCGTGCCAATGGGAACTCGGTCGCATTACCGCTTGTCATCCCGGAGATTACGGCTTAACTCGCGTAGTTACCATAAAAACGCATCGACCTGAGTACAGGGATTGGCATTGATAAGATCCCTGAAAAAATTACCCAAACCAAAAAATCTCACAAAAAAGATCCCACCAAAAAAATCCCCAAATCAACAACATCCCGTGCATAAAGATCCCAGATGCAAAGGATCCCGTGCATAAATATCCCAGATGCAAAAGATCCCCAAATCGACATCATCCCATGCATATATGTCCCACGTGCAACAGGTTTCTGGAAAAAATTAGTTGAAGAGATATCAAGGTATATGTGTATTATTATATTATATTATTTATATTACAGCTTTTTCGAGTTATACATATAATCAGCTACTTTGCACCGCACAATTAATGATCATTACAAATAATCTAGTAGAAGAGTTCCGCAAACCACACTGCGCTACAATGCAGCTTTCAAGATATCAATATTTAAATGTAATAACAAGAAACGAAGTTACACATAATCAGCTAGCTTGCACCGCACAATTAATGATCATTACAAATAATCTAGTAAAAGAGTTCCGTAAACCACACTGCGCTACAATGCAGTTTTCGAGATATCAATATTTAAATATAATAACAAGAAACGAAGTTACATATAATCAGGTACATTGTACCGAACAATTAATAGTCCTAATAGGCTAAGTTATGGGCAACACCACGCAGATATTCAACAACGTCGCCTTTACCATAAGTGCCCACGACATTAAGCAACCGCCTATTACGATCTCGATATTTTCTGGTTTTCTTTAGTCCAACGTCGCCTCGAAGTATCTGTTCAAGCTTTAATTCAATCATAGCTTGCTCATCACGCATTAAATCAATAAATTTCCATGGCGTAACATGAGCTGCTTGGGCACGATTGTTGAAGGCGTTGTGCCAACCTTCGACGACGTTGTTGGTACGATCTCCACTTTCTAGAGTAGTTTCGTAATGGTTCCACAGGGCTACGGAAAAAAGAGCACTACTTCTTACTTTACGTCGGTTAATACTGCCAATCCAAGTTGTTTCAAAATAAGAAAGCAACATTTCCCATTCGTCAGCGTGATCAGAGTAAAATGGTGATGCGATTAATGCCTCGTATGCAGCTTCGACGTCGTCCGGAGGTACAAATGCGAGTGCACTCAGCATCCTGAGATTCAACGCGTAGTCACCACTACGAGCATATGCTGGTTGCAGTCCGAAGTGTTGAATGTGCTTCCAAATACACTGTGACATGTGAAAAAAACAACCTTTAACATTAACGCCACTAAACACTGTAGTCATCACTTTGATAAACGCGCGTTCGAAGTCAACCATCACTGTCACCGGTTGTAAACGTGGCTCCATTGACTGCAATTCTTTCAGCATTTTGGTGTAGACTTTCTCGCTCTTACCGGTTGTCAGCACAAATACAAGCGGCAGCACCTCTCCTCCAACAACCCCATGTATAGTGTACATTTGATGAAATATGTTAGGAACAACGCGAAATGTACCATCGGTATACCACACATCACACGTGCATAATGCATTAAAATTCCGTTCTGTTGTAAAAATAAATATTCGGTCGGTTTTTTTGTCGTAATGCTGCAGTCACATCTCAAAAATACTTCGTTCTTCTACGTGTTTCGGTAACCATCGGCCACTACAAACTCATCAATAGTGGAAGGATTTGTTGGTACGTTTTGCTCGACATGACGAATGCGGCGAACCGTATAGCTGAGCTCTCTTCGGCTTGGGAGCTGGACAGCTAGCGGACACTAGCTGCCACAGACACATCAGCGATGGCTGCAGCAACAATGACTCCTGTCGGCTCTTAAGTTTGTTTAGTTTTCTTTCGCAGTTTGGCCATTATCATCATTACCTCAACTTTTGCGGGATTCGGCGCGTGAGAATGATCAAATTCTTCAGTTACTCTACCTATAAATTTATATCATCAATAACAAAATTAATCACTCAATGTTGCACACAGCAATACTGACATACCTGTTTTGTTTTTGGTGGATGTATAGCAGCGTCCACGGCATTTGCCGGTTTTATGTAAAACACATCGCTATATGAATTTTTCAGCACCCTCGCGATGAAGTACATATATGTATCCACGATGAACAAGATTGTCGCCGCCTTTCTGGTTTGTCACAAAATGCAGCGTCATTGTTAACAGACGACCTCGCAAATTTAGGGCACTCGATGAAATATGCGACAAGCGATAGTCAATAGCGCACACAGGACACGATAATCGCGAGCAATGAATAAGCAAGTGGCTCTGTGTTTAGATCCGCGTTCTCCGAGAAACTTTCGTCGTTAGCGGGCTCGCACGCGAAGGTCCGGGGTTTTATTTCCACGACTTCAAAATTTTCTCGATTCCCCCGAACTCCCGGTAACGAACCAAAAATTCGGCTGATCCAATCAGCTGTCGACGTCTCAAGTAATTCTTTTTGTGTATGCCTCGAGCACCGAGTCTCCGAGACAAAGAAGCGAGTCATTATCGGCAACAATAGATCTCTGTTTTTCTGCCCTTCAGTTACCGGGAAATATTCGGCTATTTCGGCGAATGAATCTATTCTTAACATAAAATGTCACTGGCTTTACCTTTAAAGGCAGAATGTGACCGAATTATTTACAGTTGTTGGAATTATTTTACTCGGGGAACATATTTTTGGGATCTTTAGAGGGGGATTTATCTGTTGTACGGATTATTTTAACTAGGGAACATATTTATTGGGATCTTTAGAGTGGGATTTTTTGTTGTTGGGATCATTTTTACTGGGGGATATTTACCGTTCACCGAGTACAGGCGACCGATCGTCAAACTATGTTTTCTCCCCGTTGAGATTAACAATGAAGAATCAAAGAATTCTGCCACGGCGGGCGGAACCACCCTCTGACGGCGCTCGCATGTATTCATCGATAATCTTGATTATAAGTTATGTTTCATTTAAGAATTTTGTTGTACTGAGTTAAATTGTCTATAGTTGTATATAGTTGTATAAACCATTAGCCTAACTACCATTTATATCGTAAGCATTTCGAATGTCCTTTGTACATTCGAGGCGGACGGTATGTCCCGGAATAAGCGTTAATGCGTGCATGTTAAACTGTCGAAGATCAATTTGATCTCGCGCTCGCGCTCCACGTGCGTCCCGCGTGTACGCGTTCCGCGATACGTGTGACGATCGAGGCCGAAGGGCCCGATTCGTCGTCAAACATAGCGTTCGGGCCGGTCAAACATGATCACCAGAGAGTCGGCATTCCTCAGCGTAATGAGACGGATTGACGTGGCAAGTGCTCCGCGTTCACTCTTGATTTCGAGTTTCTGCATAAGCTGCACGCAAACGCTAAACGCGGAACCCGTTCCGACTTTGTGGAGTGTTTCTACACGTCCTCGTCATTTCCGGAGTATCGACTGTCGCCCGCGCACGGAACTCCGTCGCGACTGCAAGTCCGTCCTGTCTCGCCCGTTTTGTCTCGTGGCCGTCGCCGTCATAAAGACAACTGTTACGTACGGAAATTTTATATTTCCGACGACGCACGTTAAAAGTCTTGAACGCTTAGACGAAGCACGCTAGGCTCGGAATTCCGAGGAAACGGCCAGGGTTAGTGTAAATGTTTATATTATCTTATCGGAGTCCGTTGAAGAGCTGGGGGCCAGATGGGCCCAAAACTACGCTTCTAAAATGTTCTAAAAGCTTCTAGAATACCTTCCCCCTTAAGACGCGTAGGAAAAAAGCGGGAATGTCGCGCGGGAGATTCCGGTCTTTTTCGGGTATACATAGGGCGGAAAAACGCCGCGGAAAGCAAATAAATTTTAACTTCGGTCTTGACTAGACGTAATTCTCAGACTCTCTCCTAACCTTATTCGATTTCCTACGTTCCGCTATACACTAAGTTTAAGCATTCGCGCTCAATTCTGGGATTTAGTCCCTACACTCTCATACCTCATAAGACCGCCCTTCACGCACAAATTGTATTGAGATTTATAGAATAAAGGTAAGATAAGTTTAAAAAGGAACAAGTGTAAAAATCTGGAATCTCATTGAGTATTTTTAATCAACAAATCGATCACTTCTAAGATTCGACTCGCAGTTGTCGCTGACAAAGCGTGGCAATCTGTGCTGGGGCGCTGACGAAAAGTGTGGCAATCCAGTACTTTCGCTGCCGAAAGCGTGGCGATTACGGGGTTGATTCTTGGGGGTCGTAATAATCACTGTCACTTCTGGGATTCCAACTCGCAGTTTCCGCCGACAAAGCGTGGCGATCCAGTACTTTTGCTGCCGAAAGCGTGGCGATTACGGGAGTTGGTTTCCAGAAAAAGACAATAATCTCGACAAATTCCCGAAAGTGAATTTGACCTCTACGCTAACGATCTGAACGCTGACGAAGAGTGTGGCGAGCAGAGGGTGTGGTTGATTGGTTTTGAGCGCTGCCGAAGAGTGTGGCGAGCTTAAAATTCATTTTCGTGAACGCGGCTGAATGACGAAGAAAAGAGGTAGGCGCGTTCGTATTAAACGAATCAGATTCCAGATCAAGCAAGCAGTCATTTCTAATCAAGATCCTTTCCCCTTCTTCCAACAATTGCAACAACTAGAAAACGCACCCTCCTTTAAACCTATTCCTGTCAATTTTGACGTTGATTATCCTAATTATAACCAAATAAATAAAGCTGATCCTCGTTACCATACGTATAAACTCAGATATCTTTTTGGTCCCGAATAATAAATATAATAATAATATAAAAATACAAAACAAGCTCGTGTATATAAACAATAGGAGGGTATCGGCCAATAACGAGCGAAGACAAATTAGTTAGAATTATCGATTTTTTAAATGTATTGTCAACAATGTTGAAGGGACGTTTTGGCACACCGTGCCTTCTTCAGCCTCATGATATACATTAAAATATACGTTTCAAACTATTTTTAAAATCAAAAATTACCTTAGATATTATGACGTCGCACGAAATTTATATCTATACGTATGGATTTAACAAGTGGGTCTCAAAGCTGTTGATAGCCTGAGTTATCTCGGTGCGCATTTGTTTGAAGATCTTCATTTTAAATCGAACAGGATCTATGATTTTTTTCCTCAGTGAACAATGGGAATCATCAAGTAATTCAGTATCTTTGTTGGAATTAATGCCGTTTTTTTGTTCTTTTATGTGAATCATTTCAGAAATCAGCCGTTTATGATAATTTGTGTCAAAATCCAATATTACAGGATTGTTCCAATTGAAACTATGGTTGAGATTTTGCATATGTTCCGTTATGACCGAATGCTTTGATGGATCCAATTTAAAGTTGTTTTTGTGTTCATTAATTCTTGTTTTTAATTGCCTTTTGGTTTGCCCCACATAAGAGGCATCACAATTGTTACAGTTAATTTTGTAGATGACATTATTATTCACGCACAGTTCAGAAACATCTTTATGTGTTCTTATAAATTTGTTTAATTTGTTCAACAATCTGTAACCAATTACATGTTCGTTTTTATTAAAAAAACGAGCTACTTTATCTGAGATATTATTGATAAATGGTATAACAATAGTTTTTCTTCCATCATTGTCATCCGAATCAATTGTATCAATTTTATTTCTATTCATATTAAGTTTGCCGTTGAACAATTTATTCAATCTTATATTAATTCGTTTGAAAATTAAATTTAAGGGATAACCATTGGCAATTAACAATTCGATAACATACTTAATGTTCTTAGACTGGAACGTAGGATGAGATAAAAGTATGGCTCTATCAACTAAACCGTATATCGTGCCGATTTTATGGCATTCCGGATGGTTCGAATAATAGGATAAGTATCTACCTGAGAATGTATCCTTGTGATACTATGACAATAGTGTTATCAATCACATGTAGTTGTAAATCCAAAAAGCTTAACTTACGATCCTTTTCAAATTCGATGGTAAACCTAAGTCTTTTGTGGTAACTATTAAATTTGTTTAAAACGTAATGTGCTTTGTCGCGTGGAACAGGCAAAATTATGTCATCAACGTACCGGAAATAAAACAACAATTCAAAATCCATCGATTCTAATATTGATTCCTCCAAATCTTGCATGACAATGTCAGCAATAACCGGGGACAACGGAGAGCCCATGGGGGAACCAAAGGTCTGCTTGTAAGTCACGTTGTTGAATGTGAAATATGTAGAAGACAGTATGAATTCTATGGCCATTAAAAACTTTTTTCCGGGGATGTTGGTGCTTTTACTAATGTCCGGCCATCTTTTTTTGATGCTCTCCAATGCAAGATTTAGAGGAATATTCGTAAAAAGAGAAGTCGCATTTAAAGATATGAGAATGTCTGATTTTCCCAATATCTTACCAGAGAGCTCCTTATATAAGTCAAAGCTATTGTTCACATGGCTTCTTGTTTTAGGAATGTTATCAGAAATAATCTTTTGTAAATAACTGGAGGCAAAGGAATAAAGTGCTGTATTAATTGAGGATACAATTAGTCGGAACGGATTATTCGGCTTGTGGATTTTTGGAAGGGCATACGCTTTGGGTAATAAAGCGTCACTGGAATGCATTATGAAATAACTCTGTTTTGAAATGTAGTTTTTGTTGAACCATAATTTAAGTAAATTGTTACATTTGTTTTTAATTTGCTTTGCAGGGTTCTTATTTATAACTGTATAAGTACTATCATCTTTTAACATCTTTTCTGTTTTTTGAATGTATTCAACTCTATTCATCGCAACAGTGATATTACCTTTATCTGCCCGTGTAAAGATTATATTAGGATTGTTTTTACAAAACCTCTGGGTAATTTTATAGCTAGTAAGAAGCTTCGTGTTGATATTATTGATAGTGAGTTTAGAATATAAGTAATTATGTAATTGTGGGATAACTGCATTTCTAATTCGAGAGAGGTTGCTAATGTTTAGGCGTTTAGTATTCCTTTCTATATCTTTAATAAACTCGTGTATATTCTTCTTTCTGTTTAAACTGTTCGGGAGGCAAAAATTGCTTCCCAACTGCAACAAATCAGTAACATCCTGAGGGATGACCATGTTAGAGATTGACAAACCATTTGTCATTGGTTTTTTTCAAAGGGTCAATAGTTTCATCTATGAAATCTTCTGGTTGGATGAAAGTTTCAATTACAGTGTAAAGTGGATTGTTGGGAGGTTTGTTACGTGTGTATTGTACTTCGTTAGGGTTGCTTTTGTTAATGATCGAAAACATTGTTATTGCTTTCGATGATTTAATTTGATTTAGTTTACTTTTATGAGCTAGCCAATTAAATTTTGTGTTGCTAGACATCTCTAATCTACTTTGCAGGTTTAATGAAAGAATATTATAATGCGTCTGAATGTCATTCCATATGTATACTGGTAATATGTTGGATAATTTGTTGGAAAGGAAGCCAATCTTTTTATGTAAGTAATCTACTGTTCTGTGTAAATAAAAAATCTCAATATTTAATATGTTATATTTTAACTTATGTAATGAACTCTCCACTTTGTTCTTCGATCTTACATGAAACAAGTTTATATTGTTTACGTAGTTACAATCTAAGTGTGATGGTATTAAACCATTATGTTTACACAATTTTAAGAATTGTAATTTGGATAAACATCTTATAACTCTATAATTCGTGTCGATCCATTGTTTATATATTTGACTCCTATTGTGACGAACTGGCTTCGCTGACTGACACGATTGATTCCCATTGTTCACTGAGGAAAAAAATCATGGATCCTGTTCGATTTAAAATGAAGAAGTAGACCACACACACACACACACACACACACACACACACACACACACACACACACACACACACACACACACACACACACACACACACACACACACAACTGACAAAATATACAATGACAGCTGCAAATGAAGCTGCTCCTCTGAATTTCATATCATAGCCATTTTTGACGATTTCGATTGCCGTTTTACGCATCGCCCTCTCCGTTTACACCGTGCGGAAACGCGAAAGGATGTAACATGAGAGACGTTCTGGAGATTGTATTCTCGACTGCAAGGAGGAAAGCGTGCTCGCGTTGCTCACAAAGTGGTTGTAATATGCTGATGTAATGATGCTCATATCACAGCCAGCTTTGATGAGCGTTGCGGCACTCACAATTCAACGAGTTTGGAATACGCCATAATTTTTTGAAAAAGCGAAGTTAGAAAGATATGTTTACATCCGCTTAAAAAAAAGGCGTGTTACCTCAGAGAATTTCGTTTGTATCGTAAAATTGAAGCCTCTTTTACGCGATGCTGATTGGCTATCTCGATTGATTGCCGCGCCGCGAGCTTGCTTCATCCCGTGAGGGACTGTCATGCGTCGGCTCGCGTTGTGTCGCGAGGTTAATATTATTATTAATGTGATCTCTCATCATTATTATAAATATAAAATCGTTTAATTCTGAATTTTGGTCGCGTCACGCAAGGCTCGAAGTGCCACGCGAAATATCAGCGGATCGGAGATAGGTAATTATATAGTGACTCTTCTTCTAAAAAGGGCATGTCGTAGGTATTGTTGTCACTTTTTTCCACGATGCCGATTGGTTCTCTTGCTGCGCTTACTTCATTTGCAGCTGTCATTGTATATTTTGTCAGTTGTGTGTGTGTGTGTGTGTGTGTGTGTGTGTGTGTGTGTGTGTGTGTGTGTGTGTGTGTGTGTATCAAGGTGGGTTAATAGTGTAATAGTAATAGCATAACGTTAAAGCTAAATAGCGCGCGCGTCTGTAGTGTAATAGTAATAGCATAACGTTAAAGCTAAATAGCGCGCGCGTCTGTAGTGTCTAGTAATTATAAAAAAGTGGGTGTTTACAGTAAAATAATTTATGTTGCATGTAGTCGTATAAATTTATGTTATAATATCCGTATGCTGCATAAAAAAATTTTCATTATTTATAAAAGTGTTATTTATATTTATACAATACGTAAGAAAAAAATAGAAAAAAAAATAGAAAAAAGAAAAAAAAAACATTATTAGAACAACTCGTGTTATCGCTCGTAACCGCACCTCGCGTTATCGCTCACTCGCGCCGCAGCGGCTCGTCGGGTCATTCGCGCTGAAGCGTCTCCGCGTTATCGCTCCTTCCCCGTCTCGCTCTCTCGTCAATCGTTCGCCGTTTCTCTGTTTGTTCAATTAAGAGGTACCGCGACCGACCATTCTTGCGCATTCGGCGGTACGCAATGTTTATCGCGTTCTCGCGACCGACCATTTTTGCGCTCTCGGTACATCGAAATGTACACTGTGGAAATTGTGGAATAGGCGCGCGTGAAGAGGAACGACATCGTTCGTTGTTTTTTTTTTTTCACGTAGAGAAAAAAAAATTATAAAAAAGTGGGTGTTTACAGTAAAATAATTTTATGTTACATGTAGTCGTATAAATTTATGTTATAATATCCGTATGCTTCATAAAAAATTTTCATTATTTATAAAAATGTTATTTTTTATATTTATACAATACGTTAAAAAAATAGAAAAAAAGAAAAAAAAACATTATTGGAACAACTCGCGTTATCGCTCGTAACCGCACCTCGCGTTATCGCTCACTCGCGCCGCAGCGGCTCGTCGGGTCATTCGCGCTGAAGCGTCTCCGCGTTATCGCTCCTTCCCCGTCTCGCTCTCTCGTCAATCGTTCGCCGTTTCTCTGTTTGTTCAATTAAGAGGTACCGCGACCGACCATTCTTACGCATTCGGCGGTACGCAATGTTTATCGCGTTCTCGCGACCGACCATTTTTGCGCACTCGGTAGATCGAAATGTACACTGTGGAAATTGTGGAATAGGCGCGCGTGAAGAGGAACGACATCGTTCGTTGTTTTGTGGAATATATAGGCGCGTGTGAAGAGGAACGACATCGTTCGTTGTTTTTTTTCACGTAGAGAAAAAAAATACAAAATATGTCGGTAGCGCGGATCGCGACGGCAGTACGAATCGCGGCGCGCTCCCGGCGCCTCCTCGCGCGCGATGTCCGTGAACAAATTCGGCATGTCTCTGACGAATCGGAGCAACGGTGACGGTGCGTCCACGGTGAGATTGCGCTCCTCGATCGAGTCTCTGCGCAATTACACGCGCAACAACGCGCTCTTCGTGAGCGAGGATTCCTACGACGCGAGGGAGCGCAAGATACGGCGGGTAGCCGCGCCGGAAGACAGCGACGACGCGACGAACAGGAGTTACGTCGAGGACGCGATCGAACAGCTCAGGAAAGTCGTGACCGGTGAGATCGAGAAGAAAAACGCGACGCTGAAGAACGACGCGCTCCGTTTGGACGAGGAATCCTACGACGCGAGAGAGCGCAAGATACGGCGCTTAGCCGCGCCGGAGGTCGGCACCGACGCGACGAACAGGAGCTACGTAGAGGGCACGATTGGGCAACTGAAAAGCGTTTTGATCGAAGAGATTAAAAATAACAACGCGATCCGAGAATTGGGGAACGAAATCGCGGCGCTGGAAAGCGTCGCGCTCCGTTTGAACGCTCAGGATTCTTACGACGCGTCGGGACGCAAGATACGACGCGTAGCCGCGCCGGAGGTCGGCGCCGACGCGGCCAACAGGAGCTTCGTCGAGGGAGCGATCACGGAGCTCGGAAAGACTTTGAGTGATGTAATAAAAGAGTTTAAAAAAGAGTTCGTTGCTGTGACAGATAAGCTCGAGGTCGAACTCATCGCGATCAAAACCGTTTTACGGATTATCAAACAAAAATGAGCTTGGAGAAACGAAGACTCGTGGAGGAACTGCACGCGCCGGCGAGGAAGAACTTTCCCCCGTCGCCGCGTCGTGGTGCGCGGTTACGACGATCTGTGGCAGGCCAACGTGGTCGAGATGCGTCCCTATTCGCGCCAAAACGCGGGTAACAATTACATTCTGACGGTCATCGACGTGCTGAGCAAGTACGCCTGGGCGATCCCGCTCAAGACCAAGAGCGGAAAGGAGGTCGCGACGGCTTTGCGAAAGATCTTTCGCGAAGACGCGCGGTGCCCTGAGAATCTGCAGACGGACAAGGGAAAGGAATTCTACAACGCCGACGTGCGCAAGGTGAATCACTACTCCACGTATTCGGTGATGAAAGCGTCGGTGGTGGAGAGATTCAATCGCACGTTGAAGAACGACATGTGGAAGCTCTTCACGCTTCAGGGATCGTACAGATGGATTGACTCGCTGACCATTCTTGGCATAATATTTTTTTCGCAGACTTGTGTTATTCATAGAAAAAAATACCTCTTTTTTCCTATTAGACCAATGTTAAAATCACATAATTTGAAAGTGAATTATCTTTTTTTCTGGGCTTAAGCGATTCATGAAAGTTTCTTCTTTCGATATAAAACATATCATTTTTTGGCAAAAAGTTGTTTCATCATCGAACTACCTTAATAAAAAAATTGTACACATTCATCGGAATTGATTTTTTTTACTATACGATAAAACCATTTTACGATAAATGGGATTGAGAGAACATGCGTATGAGAAGACGCGAGTAAAATCGAGAGAGAAAAAACGTAGGTGGGATAGAGCACATGGAAATAGGAAAAAAAAAATGACATCGACGCTCGTTTTCTATAATATATTTTGTATATTTATAAGATAACTTTTTATGAAAATATAAAAAATATTATAAAAAAAAAGATATCACAATGTCGGGATTCAATTTGGAGCGTTCGAACGTCAATGCCGAATGCTGCGACCACACGTCAAACGCGGCCTGCGCCGTGCTCAACTCGCTCTCGGTGGCTAGGTAAAAATCCCACGTCAGGTGCGTCTTCGGTCATTTCTCGCTCTCGTTTCGTGCCTGAGGATATCTCGGAAACCGCATCGCGATTTACCCATCATCTCCAGTGTTTTGTCGTTGAGCGTTCCATCGCCAGGCAGATCGTAGTACTTCTGAAAATCCTCGATGGCCCTGCGAAGAACGTCGTATCGTCTCTGAGCCGGAACCGCGTCCACATTTTTGGTCAGGTATCCGTATTTCTGCAGGTAATCGAACGCGAGCTCGTAATTTTCCTCGGTGACATTGACGCATCTCACGGCGATGAGACACGCGGTCAACGCGATTACGCGCGCGAGCCACATCGTCGAGAGCGAGAGAGAGACGGTGGAACCGCGATGACGGCGCGTTGCGGTTTGAGCGCGATCGCGACGAGCAGACCGGACGCGCAATGTCGATAGCGCGGACAGGTGGCGGCGGGGGTCTCGGGTGGGAAGAAAATGCATCAAATCCGGCGGACAAATCAGTTTTGACGAAACGCGTGTTTTTCCTCGATGCAAAAATCCTATCTTTATCGTAAATTACTCGCACCGCAATGTCCTCCTTTTGTCGATGCGCTTTCTGGGCGCGGATAGATGCGACGGCGGGGTTTCGGGTGGGAAAAAATGCGTCAAAATCCGGCGGATGAGTCGGTTTGATAAAACGCATTATTTTCTCGATGCAAAAAATGCTATTCTTAGTATATTTTTCCACCGCAATATCCTCCCTTTGTTGCATTTTTCAATATATAAAGAACTCGAGACTAGACTTGGGTGTAGTCTATCCACATCAGTGCTCGCGTGATTATTTTCGCATGAAGTCACCGCAAGACATTATACAACAATTGGTTCGTCCTGGCCATCTTAATGCTACTGTAAACAGACTGTGTGCCAACGAAAACTTTTAACAAAAGTAAGAGATATAATAATTTATTTTATGTTTACACATATTAAAAAATAGTATATTTTATAGAAAATATGAAACCACCGGTAAAAGAACCGGCAGTAGATTCGTTGGAGGCCGACGGGGTTCTTCCTCAAAATCATAACGACGATTATGGCGCATATCAAACACTAAATACATATTATTGCGTCAGAGGGATTCGTCCCTTCTATATATGGCCGGTACATCCTCGACAACGACTGTGCGAGGCGTGTTTTCTCGTGTCTCCTTATCGTCATCGAGTGCCGGGATACGGGTACAGGCCGAACTGGCATGCCATTATGAATCAATTGCATGGATTAAACATAAATGTAAAGATTAAATGTAAGGAGTGTGAATGCGTGTTGTGTGTGATTAAACCATCCAACCAGTGCCGAGCCTGTATCGGCAAGTGGTTGGATGCTGACGTAGTTTTACAAAGATTTAACAATATTCCTAGAAATTATGAATTACCATTATATGTAGATTGAAAATATAAGCATACAATAATTATAATATTAAAATTCATAGATATTTACTATTAAGATATACATATTTTTTAAGTTTATATTAAGATAAATAAAAAAATGTAATATGGTTAGATTAAAAAAAAATGTAATATGGTTAAATACAATTGAAAATAATACAATTATATATAATCAAATAATATTATATTATAATAATTTAATTTTAATTAACATATATAGTCCTTATACATATAGTGAAATGTAATTTATTATATTTATCATTTTCAAGAATATGTCTCGCGGTGACTTCACGCACACGTGCAGGTATTCGCGCAAACGGGGGTCGGGGGCGAGCGAGAGAAACCGCGAGCGAGAACACGCGAGGGAAAGAGAACGCGAACGGGGAAAGATAACGGGGCCGGGAGCGAGAAACCGCGCGCGAAGGAGAGATAACGCGAGCGTGCCGTGTGACGTCACGCGGACTCCGCGGCGCGGCGAAACGCGAACGCGGTTCCCCCCTCCCCCTTCCCCGCGGCGCCCGAAGACGTGTATTCTCGAGATATCCAAGACGCGCCTCTACGATCGCGAAACCGCGTCCGGCCCGTCGGGACGAAGAAGCGCGCGATCGACGCTCCCCCTCGCGGGAGGACGCGACGTCGAAAGTGACCTTGAACGAGTTCGGACGCGCGATAAAATAATACTATTCGCGAAACCGCGTCCGGCCCGTCGGGACGAAGAAGCGCGCGATCGACGCTCCCCCTCGTGGGAGGACGCGACGTCGAAAGTGACCTTGAACGAGTTCGGACGCGCGATAAAAAAAATATTATTAGCGAAACGTAACGGTTCGGGGTAAACGAAGAGAGCGGTATCGTCTCTCTCTCTCGATCTCTCTCTCGATACGTCAAAAAACCGCGTCCGGCCCGTCGGAGCGAAGAAGCGCGCGATCGACGCTCCCTCTCGCGGGAGGACGACTCGCGATTTTCGCCGTTTAAAAAACGGGCGGCCGGAAACCACGTCCGACCCGGGCGACAGTACGCGCCTCGCCGCGATCGACGACGCTCCCTCCTCGCGCACCGTCGGTTTCGCGGTACCCCCCCTTTTCCGCTCCCCTCCAGAGTACCTGAGGCCAGAAGTGGAATTCTTCCCCCACTCCTCGTCCGTCCCCACTCTTTTTTCCCCCACTCTTACCCCCACCACCTGCTCCTCCCGGACCCCCTTTGCCCATCTCTTATGGCGTTCCCCCCGCGGGGAACGTACCCCCCCCCCGACCCCCGCAATTCGCTTTGAGGGTAGAAGTATATATTGTCTATCTACTCAAATTTAAAGCTACAAGTAGCTAAAGAATATATACTTCTGGCCTCAGGTAAAAATCCGGGGGTCGGGGGGGGGGCGCGTTCCCCGTGGGGGGAACGCCATAAGAGATGGGCGAGGGGGGTCCGGGAGGAGCAGCTGGTGGGGAGGACGAGGAGTGGGGGAAATTCACTTCTGGCCTCGGGTACTTTGGAGGGGGACGGGGGAAGGGGGGGTACCGCGTTACCGACGGTGCGCGAAAATGGAGCGTCGTCGATCGCGGCGAAGCGCGTACTGTCGCGTCGCCCGCTTTTCTCTGTCCTAACGGGCCGGACGTGGTTTTCTGGCCCCCCGTTTCCCAAACGGCGAAAATTGCGAGTCGTCCTCCCGCGAGGGGGAGCGTCGATCGCGCGCTTCTTCGTCTCAACGGGCCGGACGCGGTTTTTCGACCAGCCACGTTGTATCGAGAGAGACCGAGAGAGACGATACCGCTCTCTTCGTTCACCCGAACCGTACGTTTCGCGAATAATTTTTTTATCGCGCGTCCGAACTTGTTCAAGGTCGCTGTCGTCACATCCTCCTTTTGTTTTTCTCGAACGACGCGGCGAGCGGTCGTCGTTTTTCCGGGGAAAAAGTTTATCTGGGTATGGAAAACCAACGTTGAGATAACGAACGCGTATAAAATGAGTTTTGCTCGCGACGGCGCGGCAAACGGTGACGCGGATTGACAAATGTATCGTGAGAGAGCGGTGCGAACCGATCGGAACGGGAATAAGTTGTTTTTTAATGCGGCATGTATAAATTAATAAAACTTACAATTAACCATCACGGGGAAGAGTATACCCCCGACCCGTCAACAGACGGAAACGGAGATCAGCCAACAGCAGAAACAATGTCATAGTATCCGGCGGGCCACGCCGATCACGACCCGTCAAAAAGTCGTGCAGACCAACGCGGAAACGTGGACGAGCGTAAGTAAAGCCCCCAGGTTCCGACCAGTCGAGCACTACCAGCGCAGGAGGGGTGGTTTTCTCCCCCGCATTAACAGCCCGGAGTTTCTCCAGGGTCACGACACCTCTAACGGGTACAAACCGCTCGAGAAAAGTCATAATCGTACAAATTGCAAGACGTTACGCGACAGAGAAACAGTCTCGAACTAAAGCGACTCGCTAAATGATATAAAAGCTAACAGTCATAATCAGCAAAAAATGCGATAAAAATAACACCAAGTCCAAGACAGTACCAGACGTGGTTTTCCGGCCCCCCCGTTTCCCAAACGGCGAAAATCGCGAGTCGTCCTCCCGCGAGGGGGAGCGTCGATCGCGCGCTTCTTCGTCTCAACGGGCCGGACGCGGTGTTCCGACCAGCCTCGTTGTATCGAGAGAGACTGAGAGAGACGATACCGCTCTCTTCGTTCACCCGAACCGTACGTTTCGCGAATAATTTTTTTATCGCGCGTCCGAACTCGTTCAAGGTCGCTGTCGTCACATCCTCCTTTTGTTTTTCTCGAACGACGCGGCGAGCGGTCGTCGTTTTTCCGGGGAAAGAGTTTATCTGGGTATGGAAAACCAACGTTGAGATAACGAACGCGTATAAAATGAGTTTTGCTCGCGACGGCGCGGCATACGGTGACGCGGATTGACAAATGTATCGTGACAGAGCGGTGCGAACCGATCGGAACGGGAATAAGTTGTTTTTTTAATGCGGTATGAGCAACGAGTACGTAGAACTTTGCAAACCGGTGTTTAATCCTAAAATTAGAAAACCGATTGTAAAAATAAGCGAACCGCTCGTGAGGAATTGTTGCAGATCGGATTCGTGGAGAGTCGACGTAACGAGATATCTGATCCGTCGCGAAATCGGAATCGCCGATCGCCAATCGAACTGGAGGATTTTCTATTGCCAAATATATTTGAAAAGAATAGAGGACGGTATTTATACGTCTAATTGATTTAGATCCGACAGCGGTGATAATGTAGCAATAGCAATGTGCGTACTCGCGAATGAACGATCACCGTTATTACTCGTCCCGAGGAATCAGACGGCGAATTGCGCTGTTACGAGCCCATGTCCGCGTTCTCGTCGGATTCGGACAAAGAATCGGCGAGACTCGAAACGTCGTTATCGTCAAACGCATGTGCGTTGGTGGTGGTGAGGGAGAACGCGCGATGGAATCTGGCGACTCATCATTTGCGGAGAGAGAGATCGGAGCGCGATCGACGCTCCCCCTCGCGGGAGGACGACTCGCGATTCTCACCGTTTTGGGGAAAGAGTTTATACTTAATAAATTGCCGCTCAAATATCATCATTATTATCAGACGGTGTTCGGAGGAGAGAAGCTACGTAGGATTTACACCTACGGGTTTCGTCGTCTTTTCGATCGAGTGAAATTCTGTGTTCCCGAGGGTGAAAGGCCCTTCTGGATAACATGCAGAAAGAGTGCGACGAATTGCTCGCCGCGGACGTCCGCGACGCGGACGGATATCGCGCGTGGAGACGACGATGCGACGAGTGTCTCCAGCTCCTGCGGGAGAGCTGTCGAGTCAGACGCTCCGGAGGGCGAGGCAACGCGAAGGGCACCGTGCTTGAAAAAAAAAAAATATCGCGCACAAGTTTTTTTCTTATAAATTGGATAA
Source organism: Temnothorax americanus (assembly GCF_048541705.1). Lineage (NCBI taxonomy): Eukaryota > Metazoa > Arthropoda > Insecta > Hymenoptera > Formicidae > Temnothorax > Temnothorax americanus. The sequence continues at coordinate 343,712 of NW_027509256.1, forward strand.
ATAAACATATAGATACACGCATGTGTATCTCGAGACAATTATATATGTTATTTCATACATTTTTTTCTTTATTCGTGGGGCGATTCCTCAAAGACGCGTAGAATATCGGGGAGGAGGAAGTCGCGGTAAAAATATAAAATTGTAATATGTAAAAAAAGATATACGCTTCTGTCACCGATATCGTGTTTCCATTTATCGCTCCCTATCCCACCCAATCTCACGCGCGTTCGCTCACTCGCGCTGGGAAAAAAAGCGTCGACGATTGCGGCGTATGAGTCGGTTTGATAAAACGCATTTTTCCTCTATGCAAAATGCTATTCTTAGTATATTTTGTTTACCGCAATATCCTCCTTTTGTTGCACTGTCTCGATATATAAAGAACTCCCGGCTAGACTTGGGTGTAGTCAATCCACAGTCTTTTGAGACAGCGACGCGAAGTTTTTTTAAAAAACAAAGTACATTTGAACAGTGACAGTGCCAAGATGCGTTTGCAAATAACGTATCCGTGTGACGGTGTAAGTGTTTTGTGTTGCGCAATAATAAAAATTCTGCATAATAATTTTGTGTAATATATTTTTTATTTTTAGTACATAAAAGTTGACAAATTGAAGATTGCAGAGGTACTTCTGCAAATGGGGATGAACGTTACGTTCACTCTATACGAGGAATATTTGCAAATGAGATACCTATTTGACGATATAACATTTGAGGTGCCTGTGCACATGAAGGTGAGTACATATTATATATAAGGTATACGATTTAGTATATCCAATAAATTATTAAATAATTTGTTATAGCCTGACGACGTTCGCGAGCCTATTCCGGCGACGTATATAAATTTCATTCCAGAGGTACGTTATTTGTGTGTGTTTTTTAAATAATATATTTTGTTTAATTTTTTACAGCATGATGTACATGAGAAGACGTTATTTGAAAGGACGTTTGACGATTATAAAAATTTTACTAGATTTGAGGTACGTGATTTGTGCGCGTGTGATGTTTTAAATATTTTATATAATTTTTTTGTTTTTATAGGAGGAAGGTGCCAATGAAAATCCAGCCGAAATATACGTGCATTTCGGCACGTCGACGGTGAGTCGTTTAAGTAATACTTTTTTAAAATATATTATATAAGTAGGGAAAAAAGAAATTTGTAATTATCGTATACATGAATGACTCATGTTTAATATACAATTAGGAAAAATAATTATTTAATTTTATTTTTAGTAACTCATGCTTAACATGTTTTTTTTATAGATATTTCGATATGATGAAACAATAGATGCCACGCTCCTACCAAAGGTGTGTGATATAAAAATGTTTACGAAATTATTTTAAATAAATTATTTTTTTATAAAATTAATTTTTAGTATGTAATAGACGTTCCCGGCACGGGGATGTTACACATTTATGATACAATACAGTGGGAGATGCAGTTACATGGGAAGACATCTCTAGTCTTTTGCCCGCCGGAGGTTAGTATGTTCATTATTATTAATAGCATACATAATTTTTAAAAGTATACACAGTATTTAATAATGTGTGTTTTCAGCATGTTATTTCAACTCAAATTAGTGTAAAAGGCTACGTTAATAAAGACCTACAAGCGTGGACACAAGCGGAGAGGCGGTGGCGACGGAAAGACGTCGATTATTTGTGGTACGATACGTCGTACCGCCGAGACATCGCGGCCATTTACCACGTGGCGGATGTTTTTGACCTGACGCGTCTCTTCGGGCTCCAGCTCTATGAGGAGGAGCCTGAAGATTGGAATCAAATTAAACCTTACTATTTATAATATTTTTTTATATTTTCATAAAAAGTTATCTTATAAAATAAATATATACAAAATATATTATAGAAAATGAGCGTCGATGTCAATTTTTTTCCTATTTCCGCACGAAGGATCTCGATCTGCTCACTCGCAAGGGAGTATTTCCGTACGAGTACGTTGACAGCCTGGACAAGTTGCGGGAGACCGAGCTTCCACCGCGCGAGGTCTTTTACAGCTCCCTGACCGACGAGACCGCGAGCGAGAGCGACTACGAGCACGCGACGAGGGTCTGGCAACGTTTTCGCGTGCGAGATCTCGGGGAGTACAGCGATCTCTCTATCTCAAGACCGACGTGCTTCTTCTGGCGGATATCTTTGAAAAATTTTCGGGACACGTGTATGGCGAGTTACGGGCTCGATCCCGCGTATTATTATACGTTGCCGGGGTACACGTGGGACGCAATGCTGAGATACACCGGCGTGCGTTTCGAGCTGCTCACCGACATCGACATGGTGCTGTTCGTGGAACGTGGAATACGCGGCGGCCTTAGTCAATGTTCGCTCAAGTACGCGCGAGCTAACAACAGGCACGTACCGACATACGATTCGTCCCAGCCCGATACGTATCTCATGTATTACGACGTGAACAATCTGTACGGTTGGGCTATGTGCGAATCGCTGCCGTACGCGAATTTTCAGTGGCTCGACGACCCTGAGAATTTTGACGTGACGACCGTGCCACCGAACGGCGATGTCGGTTACATTCTGGAGGTAAATCTCGAGTATCCTGGTGATCTGTACGACGCCCACGCGGACCTGCCGTTGTGCCCAACGCGCGATAAACCGCCCGGTAAGCGGCAGGGAGAAACTGCTCGCTACGCTCTACGACAAATCGCGCTACGTGACGCACTATCGAAATCTGCAGCAATGTCTGCGACTGGGTTTGCGACTGACGCGAGTTCGTCGCGATCTGCGATTCACCCAGTCACCTTGGCTTCGCGGCTACATCGAGCTGAACACAACGTTCAGGACTCGCGCGAGCAACGAGTTCGAACGAAATATGTACAAACTGATGAACAATGCCGTCTTCGGTAAGACGATGGAGAACGTGCGCGATCACGTGGACGTGCGTCTCGTGACGCGATAGGTCCGCGCTATCGACAACGAGCGTCCTCGCGAAAAAAACATCGCGCGTTGGTCCACTCGTCGCGATCGCGCTCAAACCGCAACGCGCCGTCATCGCGGTTACACCGTTTCTCTCTCTCGCTCTCGACGATGTGGCTCGCGCGCGTAATCGCGTTGACCGCGTGTCTCATCACCGTGAGATGCGTCAATGTCACCGAGGAAAATTACGAGCTCGCGTTCGATTACCTGCAGAAATACGGATACCTGACCTGACCAAAGATGTGGACGCGGTTCCGGCTCAGAGACGATACGACGTTCTCCGCAGAGCCATCGAGGATTTTCAGAAGTACTACGATCTGCCCGGCGATGGAACGCTCAACGACAAAACGCTGGAGATGATAGGTAAATCGCGAACATGGCGCCGCTCTATCGCGACCGGTGTCGAATTCTTTACACCGATACCGACAGTCTGATCTATTCGCTGGAGTGCGAAGACGCGTACGAGCTTATGAGAAGCGACTTAGACAGATTCGACACGAGCGATTACGCGGAGAATAACGCGCACGGTATGCCGCGCGTCAACAAGAAGGTGCCCGGTTTGATGAAGGACGAGAACAACGGCGCGATCATGATGGAGTTCGTGGGCCTCAGAGCGAAGATGTACGCTTACAAGGTACTCGGACGCGACGACACCAAGAGAATAAAGGGCGTCAAGAGAAACGTAGTCGCGAAGAGGATCACGTTCGAGGATTACGTGGCGTGCCTGCGAAACGCGCGCGAGCTGAAAACGCGCCAGTCGTGCATACGCACGTGCCTGCACGACGTTTACACCGTGTCGGAGCAGAAACTTGCTCTCAGTCCGCACGACGACAAGCGATGCGTGAGGTTGGTCAGCGTGGAAACGCTTCCTTGGGACATTACGGAATACCGTTGTAAAAAAAAAAATAAAACAATATCATACGTTTTCTAAAATTGTATTATCGTAAGATCAATACGTAAAAAAAATACCGATGAATGTGTATACTTTTTTATTAATAATAAAGTACACTTGCGTGTCTAATTATTTTTTTGTTACAATACAGATGTCTTATCTATCCACGAATTGTGCGAACTGTCCATTCCCAGCCATTTCACGTACACTCGATTGTCGCGCTTACGCAGGACCTTTTCCACAAGATAGACGTCGGGATCGGAGACGCGCAGCAACTCGTGTTCGTAGAATCCTCCGGCTATCGCTTCCCCGCGAATGTCCTTCAGCAGATACGTAACGGGATTGGTCCTTTGCACTCTGGCTATGCGAAAGATCTCGGTGGTCCAATTGGGTGTGTAGCCCTTCTCGAAGATCGTTTTGAATTTGCTCACGCGCACCGGGTCGTCGACTCGAAACCTCGCCGGCGCGGCGATCTTCGCGCGACTGTACACCGTGCCCAGCAGCCTTTCGGCGACGGTGGGCGTCACGTCCGCCGGACGCATTCCGATCGTTCTGTGTCTGCGACGATTGTAATTTGACAGGAGGCTCGGCAACGAGTCGATCCATCTGTACGATCCCTGAAGCGTGAAGAGCTTCCACATGTCGTTCTTCAACGTTCGATTGAATCTCTCCACCACCGACGCCTTCATCACCGAATACGTGGAGTAGTGATTCACCCTGCGCGCGTCGAGGATCTCGCGCACGTCGGCGTTGTAGAATTCCTTCCCCTTGTCCGTCTGCAGATTCCCGCATCGCGCGTCCTCGCGAAAGATCTTTCGCAGAGCCGTCGCGACCTCTTTTCCGCTCTTGGTTTTGAGCGGGATCGCCCAGGCGTACTTGCTCAGCACGTCGATGACCGTCAGAATGTAATTGTGACCCGCGTTCTGGCGCGAATAGGAACGCATCTCGACCACGTCGGCTTGCCACAGATCGTCGTAACCGCGCACCACGACGCGGCGACGGGGAAAGTTCTTCCTCGCCGGCGCGTGCAGTTCCTCCACGAATCTTCGTTTCTCAGCGCTCATTGTTGAAGAAGATTCAAAATACCCTGAATTTTGGCGATCTTCTTGTCGTGCTTTTTCACGGTTTTTTTACATCCAGGAACTGGCTTCTAAATTCTCTTATCAGGTCTCTCGAGTTCTTTTTGGCTTCGGCGATCGCTCCCTCGACGAAGCTCCTGTTCGTCGCGTCGCCGTCGTCCTCCGGCGCGGCCACTCGCCGTATCCTGCGCTCCGACGCGTCGTAGGAATCCTCGCGCAGGCGGACCGCGTCGTTTCGCAACGTCACGATATCGTCTCTCAGATCTTGGGTCGCGTTCGTCACAATGACGCCTGTAAAATTCTGATCGGCGGAGCTCTTCTTGATTTCCTCGTTCACCACGCCCCTCAGTCGTTCGATCGCGCCCTCCATGTAGCTCCTGTTCGCCGCGTCGGTGCCGTTCTCCGGCGCGGCCACGCGTCGTATTTTGCGCCCCCTCGCGTCGTAGGAATCCTCGTTCAAACTGAGCGCGTCGTTCCTCAGCGTCGCTATTTCACCTTTGACATCTTTCATCACCTCGAACTTGGCATACGCGATCCAGACATCGACGTAGGTCTTGTTCGCCGCGTCGTCGCTGTCCCCTAAACAAATTTAGCCCCCCCAAGTGGATTATTGATATATTTTTTTTTACCAATCGTTTTGTGGTTGATTGGTAGTATTTGGTATCGTATTCAAAACGTTCGGTAGTTTCTCGTTTTTCTAGGAAATCAAAAACAAATTTTTGATCTTCTTTTAGCCCCCCCACTTTGACTGTGGTAGTTTTTTTTTTTTTTTAATCGATTGGCGATTGATTGGCAATGTTTGGTACCGCATTAAAAACTTTTGGTGGTTGCGCGTTTCTTTAGAAAATCAAAAAAACAAATTTTTGATCTTCTCTTAGCCCCCCCACTTTGACTGTGGTAGTTTTTTTTTTTTTTTTAATCGATTGGCGATTGATTGGCAATGTTTGGTACCGCATTGAAACCTTTTGGTTTCGCGTTTAAAAAAAAAGAATTAATTGTCAACAAATTTTTAACCTTCTTTAGCGCTTACACTTTGACTGTTGGGAATTTTAAATTTAAAAAAAAGAGCTGTAAGTTATTAAAAATTTTATTTTAACATTCCATAGTATAGTGACGATTGCACACATACACTAATGCTGCGTTCCCACTACACGCGTCGCGCGTCGCGTCACGACGCCGCGTCATGAGTTATCCAATCAAAACGTTTCATTTTATGACGTCATTTCCGACGCAAGATTTTGTCGGAAATGACGTCATAAAATGAAACGTTTTGATTGGATAACTCATGACGCGGCGTCGTGACGCGACGCGCGATGCGTGTAGTGGAAACGCAGCATAATAGCGTCTTCCCGAACGCACCTATTGTGGGCATTCAGGAGCGCATACGTATGTATGTACACGCACTAGGCTCTGGGGTCACATGCGCATGCTCTAGGGCTTAAGCGGGGCGCACACTCTTCTGCACATCGCATAATGCGTAAGCATAAGAAAATTGATTGGTCTATTTCCTTATGCACATGTGTATGGACCAATCAATTTTCTTATGCTTACGCATTATGCGTTGTGCAGAAGTGTGTGTCCGGGCCCTTAAGCTATATCCACACAAACTTGCATAGGTGCATAACCATATGCATAACGAAACGGATTGGTCTATTTCCTTATGCACATGCATATGGACCAATCAATTCTCTTATGCTTGTGTTTATGCGCTATGCAAGTTTGTCTGGATTGACCTTTGAGGTATTGGCCTAGTTTACACCGATCTCTTGATACGCGTATCATATAGTATATTTGAACTGATCAGCCAATAATCAGACTTATTTACTAGTTATTTACTATTTTTAATACGCGTATCAAGTGATCGGTGTAAACTAGGCCAATTATAAATATTGTACCAAAATAGTACAAACGTCGTCACGTGATTTGTTTTGTCGCTCGAACGATCGGTTTCAGCGGCTCGTGAAAATGCAGCTTTATGCCTCTTCTATAATACTCGTACTCCGTGGTTCGGCTTTGCCGCGCGATTTATAAAATTTATCGACATAAGGCCAATTCCTTTTAGTGACACAAGTCGACAAAAGTGTCGTTCTGTCTTTGTTATTCATTGAATGCCAAGAAGGATAGAACGATGTTTGTGTTGACTTGTGTCACTAAAAGGAATTGGCCCATAGTATTACATATAATACTTTGTTCGGAATCCATCCTGAAGTTACACTACATTTTATAATTTTCTACTATTACAATAAGTATTTTGTCTGATGGTGAGCAATTACATGATGTATATATGTCGCAGGCTTATTGCAAAATCAGCCCTTTTGCAAAAAGACTAGCTTTTTTGCGAAAGGCAATAAGACTGAACGCATTTTAGGCTTTTTGGCACACCTGGGCTGGTGCTAGGCCAGGCACTTTGCAAAAAGTCTAAAATACGTTAGACTTATTAAAGAAACAATTAAATGCTTTCGCAAAAGGCCGGCATTTCGCAAAAAAGCTAGCCTTTTTGCAAAAAGGCTGATTTTGCAATAAGCCTGCGACATATACATATAAATATTTGTGAAGATAGACGGTCTATTTATTTTTTTATATACCATATTTTTTGTATACTAACTATTTCTTTTTCCTATATACTATAAGATTTTAAAAGTTTATAAGATTTTAAACTGTAATCCATTTACATTAAACTTAATTGATTCAAAAAACGTAAAAATATATATTATTCAAATGTTCAATAACTTAAATCTATTTGTTTTGAGAAATTTTACAAATAATAACTACTATAGTCTGCAGATATAACTTTTATATCTTTAGCAAAATATGTATACTTTATTATCTTAGTTGTTTATAAATATAAAGTGTATATGTAATTACTTAGTGACAGTAAAAGTAACATATGTGTATGTAACTAATTAATAGTGTATGCAACATATATTAGTGATCATCACATCGTTTATATATATATATATATATATATATATATATATATCATTCATTACTTCGTTTATATATAATACATCGCTTAGTTTTATATATAATACATCGCTTAGTTTTATATATCATATATCGCTTAATTAGTTTATATATCACTTTGTTTTTATATCATACATCGCTTAGTTTATATATCACTTTGCTTATATATCATATATCGCTTAGTTTATATATCACTTTATTTATATATCATATATCGCTTACTTTATATATCACTTTTTGTTTATATATCATACATCACTTAGTTTATATATCACTATAAGGCAAGGAAACTGCACAATGCTCAAATCATTTGTGAAAATTATTAAACGGCAGTTTCTATTTTTCCGAATACCATATGTATACTCAGTTCGAGAATAAGGCCATGAGAGCATTACGCATATGTACATTATTACATTACGCTGATGTGTGTCTAATTGTAACCATTAAATAACCTGCGGCAAAGTATACACTCGCGGCTCGCTGTCTCGTGCTGGGACGGGATGTTGATTCACTTACTGCCTACGTTTCACTCTGCTTAAGCTTTTTTGTGTGCCACGGTCCTTATGTGATACTATGTCGATAATTTTTATAAATCACGCGGCAAAGCCGAACCACGGAGTACGAGTATTATAGAAAAGGCATAAAGCTGCATTTTCACGAGCCGCTGAAACCGATCGTTCGAGCGACAAAACGAATCACGTGACGACGTTTGTACTATTTTGGTACGATATTTATAATTGACCTAGTTTACACCGATCACTTGATACGCGTATTAAAAATAGTAAATAACTAGTAAATAAGTCTGATTATTGGCTGATCAGTTCAAATATACTATATGATACGCGTATCAAGAGATCGGTGTAAACTAGGCCAATACCTTAAAGGTCAATCCAGACAAACTTGCATAGCGCATAAACACAAGCATAAGAGAATTGATTGGTCCATATGCATGTGCATAAGGAAATAGACCAATCCGTTTCGTTATGCATATGGTTATGCACCTATGCAAGTTTGTGTGGATATAGCTTAAGGGCCCGGACACACACTTCTGCACAACGCATAATGCGTAAGCATAAGAAAATTGATTGGTCCATACACATGTGCATAAGGAAATAGACCAATCAATTTTCTTATGCTTACGCATTATGCGTTGTGCAGAAGAGTGTGCGCCCCGCTTAAGCCCTAGAGCATGCGCATGTGACCCCAGAGCCTAGTGCGTGTACATACGTATGCGCTCCTGAATGCCCACAATAGGTGCGTTCGGGAAGACGCTATTATGCTGCGTTTCCACTACACGCGTCGCGCGTCGCGTCACGACGCCGCGTCATGAGTTATCCAATCAAAACGTTTCATTTTATGACGTCATTTCCGACAAAATCTTGCGTCGGAAATGACGTCATAAAATGAAACGTTTTGATTGGATAACTCATGACGCGGCGTCGTGTCGCGACGCGCGACGCGTGTAGTGGGAACGCAGCATTAGTGTATGTGTGCAATCGTCACTATACTATGGAATGTTAAAATAAAATTTTCAATAACTTACAGCTCTTTTTTTAAAATTTAAAATTCCCAACAGTCAAAGTGTAGGCGCTAAAGAAGGTTAAAAATTTGTTGACAATTAATTCTTTTTTTTTAAACGCCAAACTACCAAAAGGTTTCAATGCGGTACCAAACATTGCCAATCAATCGCCAATCGATTAAAAAAAAAAAAAAACTACCACAGTCAAAGTGGGGGGGCTAAGAGAAGATCAAAAATTTGTTTTTTTGATTTTCTAAAGAAACGCGCAACCACCAAAAGTTTTTAATGCGGTACCAAACATTGCCAATCAATCGCCAATCGATTAAAAAAAAAAAAAACTACCACAGTCAAAGTAGGGGGGCTAAAAGAAGATCAAAAATTTGTTTTTGATTTCCTAGAAAAACAAGAAACTACCGAACGTTTTGAATATGATACTAAATACTACCAATCAACCACCAAACGATTGGTAAAAAAAAATATATCAATAATCCACTTGGGGGGGCTAAATTTGTTTAGGTGTCGCTGTCCTCCGGCGCGGCTACCCGCCGTATCTTGCGCCCCCTCGCGTCGTAGGAATCCCGATTCAAACAGAGCGCGCTGTTCTGCAGCTGATAGATCACCAAATCGAAGTATCTCTTGTTCGTCGCGTCGGTCTCAATCTGCGGATCGACTACCCGCCGTATTTTGCGCTCCTTCGCGTCGTAGGAATCCTCGTTCAAACTGAGCGCGTCGTTCCTCAGCGTCGCTATTTCACCTTTGACATATTTCATCACCTCGAACTTGGCATACGCGATCCAGACATCGACGTAGGTCTTGTTCGCCGCGTCGTTGCTGTCCTCCGGCGCGGCTACCCGCCGTATCTTGCGCTCCCTCGCGTCGTAGGAATCTTCGCTCACGAAGAGCGCGTTGTTGCGCGTGTAATTGCGCAGGGATTCGATCGAGGAGCGCAATCTCGCCGTAGACGCACCGTCACCGTTGCTCCGATTCGTCAGAGACATACCGAATTTGTTCACGGACATCGCGCGCGAGGAGGCGCTGGGAGCGCACCGCGATTCATACTGCCGTCGCGATCCGCGCGACCGATCAATTTATAACGAGACCGGCCTCGCGGAGTTCCTCGATTATCGACAGAATTTCGTTGTCGTGAGCGTCATTGCCGGCCCGACGAGAAGCGTCTAGCAGCCGAAGTCGATCGACCAGCTCGTTGGGATCGTCCCAGTGAACGTAATCGATCGCGTTGTCGGTCAGTCGCATGGCCGACGGTAAGCCGGCGCCCTTTGTAGTCCCGACTTTGCGAGACGAAAGTATTAGCGGCGCTATTATATTTTTGTACTTGTGTCCCTTGTTGCCCATGACGTTCTTGCCGGCGCCGCGATCGCGTTTGTGAGCGCTGGTAGCGAAAAGTATACTCCTGTACGTTTGTTTGTCTCTGTCCGTATAGGCCTTAGCGTCGGGAGCTCGCATGAAGATCAACTCGTACAGGGCGCGCGTGCCCTTGTACCGCACACCGTCGACGATCACGGAATCGTCCGCGGCAACGTCGAATCGCTTGTTGCCCAGCATCGTGCCGTTCTCGCCGAGATACACTCCGTAGACGTTGTCGATGTCCTTTTTTCTCTCACCGCTCAGAAGAGCGCCCACGTATTCCCGGCCTAACGGTCCTAGTTGGCTGTGCAGAAAGTCGCGACTTTCCACCGTGCTGAGAGACTCTCTAATGGACGTCTCTAGCGTGGGAGGTGGAGTCGTCGTTTCCGAGACGATCTCGCGTTTTCTGGGTAAAAACTGGGCCAAAAAGGGTGGAGGGGGGGGGTTCCGATTTGTCGTCGCGCGGGGCCGAAAACAACCCCCGCCGGAGCGACCTTTTTTCCCCCCGGGCGTTGTTTTTCTTATTGGGTAAAACTGCGTCTCCCTCCCTATTGCCCCTTCCCAAATCGGCGCCACCAGCGTTCGGTTTTGCTGTCCTTCCTCGCCCCTTGTTTTAATTTTTTTTCAGCGCAAAGCCGTGTCGTCGTCAACCTCCCGACTCTTTACCCCTCTTCCCTCTTTGGGGCCGTTTCAGAGGTTTGACGATGGTGTACCTTTTCCGGGGGCCC